>NC_139238.1:71370054-71651490 GCF_977018435.1 Lepisma saccharinum | reverse complement strand
GCAAAGTATTTCTCCCTCGTTTTCAATAAAATATCGTTTTCCTATTGGCTGTTTATGTTAGGAGTGGGGGGGAACCACGCTTCGTGTTCTTGGCGATGTAAAAACTTCCACGTTGGCATTTTTAATTGTTGCTAACCTGAACTTTAGCTTACTATCGCTAATTAACATTGATGTGTTATATAAATTATCAGTTTATCTTGTGTTATTTTATGTTATGAGTTTGTATTGTAAGTTAGAACAATTTGTTATGCTGCTCCTCGCGCTTGAGGTAGCAGTTGAGGTCTTGCTATTAACTTTGAAGGTGCGTGGACTCTCGTGTTAAATGAATTGCTTATCATTGCCTGCGAGCGTGCATGATCCAACAAATTATAACTTTTAACTTGTGCGAATCAGTTCGGTGGTTTCCTTCCTGGACCTGAACCCTGGGTGAGAACTGGTGCTCCCAACTGACCAGCCGGAGCAAGGAGCGGTGTGTTGCCAATTCGGATCTCCATACCCTGGAGTTACGAATGGTGGCACGTTGCACATTGAAGGGTTTGAATTCCCGGTTATCTAACTCTGTTCATTTGTTTGCTTCAATCGTACACCTGGTAAGCTTTCCAATGAATCAGTAGTCATTACCAACCCATCTCTGGCACAGGTAGATGAAGGAGACGAGCAGAGAATCCTCGTTTTTTGTTGCTCTTTTCTCTTTCCTGACAGTCTGTGTAAAGTGTGAGGGGAAGCTGGGTAAAGGTTGTTATAATCAACATATTATCATATTGGTGAAGGTCGTGTGTGCTGGGCGCATTTTTCCCACTTTTCATTGTGGTTACTCTTGGGAGGGCGCATTTTTCCCACTTTCATTGCGAGAGCGCACTTTTCCCGGGCGCATTTTTCCCGACACCGTTTACACTGAAGTGACTAGTGACACAGACACTTCCAGACTGTAAAATAGCATTCATTGCGCATGAGGGTCGAAACAGCAAACGACACGTTCGTATGTCGTATTCACATGCTACTTGTTTTTTCGGTCGGAAAGCTCCTTAAAGGAAGGGTGGTCAGACCCAAGCGACGCGCCACAGGGGGAGTTCCCAACTAAGTGACAAGCGACAGCCTTGAAGCGGCACTTATTAGCAAGCGTTTGCTGCTAATTGTGCTAACAACAGATCTAGGCTACACGATAAGCCACACGTGTCGCTTGTGTGTCGCTCAAACTGGGCCATTTCCTCAAAAGCTTGCAACGTGTTGCCGTGGTTTGTTGTTCGCGCATGAGCGATGCAATGAGTGTCTTGCTTTAGTGAGATTGCGCACCAAAGCGGCACGCGACACTTATCGCTTGAGGATTTCACCAACCGAACGCTAGCCTGTGCTGCCCGTCATGCCGGTACGATGTGAAATGTTGCTCTTGATTGGCTCGTTTCCAAGCAACATGTGTCGCATCTCGCTTCGGTATGAAAGTTGCCTTGGACCGAAGGACCCGTGTCGCTTTGGTGTGAAATCCTCGTATCGTTTGTCGCGTGTCGCTTTGGTCTAAAATCTCCTTGCGGAAACGGTGCAGCCAGAGGTTGTGTCCCTATGGTTCGAAAGGCTGCATTGATTACCGACTGCTCGCTTTCAAGCGACACTTGTGGTTTGTCGCCTTGGTATGAAATATCTCTCAGGATACTATTTATATTCTAATAACATAGAAAAATAAACTCTAATACACAGTCCAAGACCTGACGTCCGGAATCACATTGCGATGTTTCTTCTTGTGTTACGCACGCATGCTATTTATTTAGTCGTTTTATTTTATTTTTCTTTCCAAATTAATGCCATTTCGTGACTGCAAATCACTCCTCAAATATAACTGTTCCCATCAATTCACGTACCGCCTTTCAAGACAAACAAATCTACATAATATATTCCAAAAGCCGCATTACTTCCATAAGAAAATTAGCACCGACACTGATCGCACTGTCATCTATGTTTCTCATCCGCCTGGGGCACCAGTTTCTTGGGTCGTTTTCCACACTACGTTATTCAAGGCGCTGTAACCAGACTAACATGTCTTAGGTGTTAAAATCAAGCAAAAATGAAACAATTTGCTGGCATTCTTCAGTTTCAATCACATGGTATTTGACTTGGTGGCTAAAAAACACATGCATGTTTCATGTTTTTTTCTTTATTTTCAACATAGCACACCATAAATTTCATTCCTCACCCCCTCAGCACCCCTAGATGATTAACCTTGGCGCCGCCGCTGGTTCAAAAAATAGCAGCAATATATGACTAAAAGTTTAAAATATTTTCATCTAAACATATAAATAGATACTCAACTCACCAGTGACAGAAGGACGTTAGTTATTTGTTGAATTCTGTTGATTAGGCTGCAATGAACAACAATGCACCATTTCCAAATTGTCCATTGAAAATATACGGCGGTGACCTCAAAACCATGATTTATACTGTGAAGACTACCTTTCCACATCATATGTAATCAAACATGTACTAGTACATTCAGTGCCGGAACCAGAAATTCCCCTCCCCCCCGCAAAATATTACCAAGGGGCCCCCCTACTTACCTACCGTTACACACACACACACATATGTGTGTGTAATTCTTGATCTCATGTTGACAAAGTAGGTCTAGAGTGTGATTAAAAAATCCCTTAACACCCCCTATAAGAAGTAAAGGAGTTAGACTGGGTCAGTGACGGCGCCAGCCTCAAATATGTGGGGGGGGGGGGGGGCTACATTTTTATGAGTCAAATTCTCGGCAGGCTAGCTAATACCGGTATTTACTTAATACTTTACTACGGTATAATTTTATCAATAACATATTTTACAGCCAAATAGAAAGATAAATTACTTAGATGTTGCATTTTATTCCATCATATGCAAATATATACGAATCTTTTATGTAACATAAAATGCAATAATTATGTGGTTCCATTATTGAGTGGAATAATATGGTGTCGTGTCATTTGCGCCGAGGCTTCTTATCGGTTCATTTGCGCCGCGACATATGTCAAGACCTTCCTTGGTGGGTTTTCCCACAATCGGGAGTGTCATTACCGCCGCGCGCACGTGTGTTTATGGGAACTATTAATCATTTATACATTTCATAAAATCGTTAAAAAAATATTGTAAATACAGTATTGTTAAAATATCGCAAGCATTCTACAAGTACGCTTTGGAAGCAACATAAATGTGCCAGGCTATTACACTTAATTATTATACACTACATAAAATCGTCAAAAATATTATAAATAGTGTTATTTTTGCAAACATTATATAAGTACTACGTATATGTACACTTTGAAAGCAACATAAATATGCCAGTCTGTTACACTTAATTATTATACACTACATAAAATCGTCAAAAATATTATAAATACAGTGTTATTTTTTGCAAACCATACATGAGTAATAGCTACGTATATATAAACACAATATTTCGATACACTTGCGCAACAATAATACAAATGTTATTTGAATTCTTGTAGGTATGCAAATGCTCGAAGGCATCCTCGAAGATCGCCCGAGCTTCTGTACTTCGAAAGAACACACTCAACAAGTTTGTCCATTTCGATGTATTGATATTTTCTTCTCTTCCCAGCCAATAGACCCAATTCTGCCATCTCAATTGCAGACGAGTTTCTCTTTGTTTCCGCCTTTAAGGCTTCAAGCAGCACGTATACATTGAGTTGCCTTTTCCCGATGACTTTGTTAAGCTTTGAATGCCATGACTCAACGGCATTATTTGTCCTGTGTCTTTGGTTGCAACAGTTCCACACAGATATTGGAATATGTTCATTCTCCAACCACTGTTCCACGAAGTAGTCATTAAACAACTGGACCTTTTGATCGAGTGGAGAACTGTCCATGATGAGTAGAAATCCCTCTTCAACTTCTGATTCAGGGATCAGAGACAGAGCGGCACACATTTTGATGTGCATTCTAACAGCTTCGTCCTTGTTGTACATGTCAACGAGCCCTAGTCGTTGAACGTTTCTCCAAATTGCTTGTTTAAAGTGGAAATTTCATCCAGAAATGTGTGACAGTGGGAACACGTTTCTTAACACCTTAAGTACTGCACTTTCAAAGTCTAGCTTGATCACTTTCGGATTAATCTCAGGGCAGTAGTTCTCAATGAACGAAAAGAATCTTTGATAAGTTCTTTCGGTTTTGTCCGGAAGTAAAGCATAAACTACTGGTGCTACGTTAGTAGCAGTATTCGTCCTACCGATGTCGATATCGAGGGTATACAGCTGATAAAACTGTTTGGAGCAGACGCTAAAAGTGCCATCTAAAAATACGGTTTCTGAAGTTGCCAAAACATCTTTGGATCTGACACTAGCAAAAACTAACAACCGCTTTCCATTTTCCGTGTCGTCAAGTGCAGAAATGGAGAACCGTCATTAAAATACTTCAAAGATTCTGGTAAAGTGAGATGATCTGCATCTGGCGCATCTTGTTGAACACCTAAAATCGATCTCCTTATTCTGTTCAGGGTACACTTCTGTCTGTCGTAAACAGGAACGTTACTAACAATATCCAACCTCGGTCTAGACATTCATCCATTTCTTGTCGGAATATTTGCCAAACAGGCGTTAACACTTCTTCACGAACTCTCTTCTTGCAATTCGTAAGATTCTTCTTAATTTCAAGCCCAGCATGGTCTGGCACACATGTATGTTCCGGGATGCGCACAATTCTTCCATCTTTGACGATTAACACACCTCGACATTTAGGGTTATCCTTCTCCTTAACGCACACCTGAAATAAGAATAACATTGCAACATTAGGTCTCAAGAATTTTATGATGAGATGTAACACACGTTTTCTAATAGGTATAAAAGTTTACATGTGGAAATTTGCTTACCCAAACTATCGAACCATCCTTGTTCTCCCTCTTCTTCATATACTGCCGGCCTTCGTAAATAAGGAACGGCTTTCCACGCTTAGTTTCTATCATGTCCATATTCTCAGCCATCTTGTCTCTCTCAAGTCTCAGTTTTACATAAATACTAATTTCCCAATGTAGATCCCTCATATATACTTTCATCTTACATTCATTTACCAATCACCTTCCTTTTCAATCGAAGATAAACACAGCTACAGCTGGGCAACGTCATAGACACACGTGCGCGCGGCGGTAATGACACTCCCGATTGTGGGAAAACCCACCAAGGAAGGTCTTGACATATGTCGCGGCGCAAATGAACCGATAAGAAGCCTCAGCGCAAATGACTCGGCGCAAACGACACGGACTCGAATAATATCACTGACTTGTTATTCACATGAGCAGTAGTACAAAATACACCATGATAACTGCACTCGCGGGATATTCGTATAAATGTGTGTTATTCCTGAGTAAACAAAAAGTAATCGATCAGACAATTCAATTATGGCGGGGAAAGAACTTCCGTTTTGGGCAATTTTCCAATGTAAACAAGTGGAATACAGATCGTCACCGAGCTTATTTTCTTATAAAAGATTGGATACAAAATGGATCACTTGAAATTCTTGACTGATATAGAGAAACAAAGGTACCTAGAAAAGATTGGCAATTTCTCGGATCCTTTGGATGAAGATTTACGGAAAAATAGTGGTATTTTCCAAGACAATATTGATCTTCTACCAACAGCTTCGTGTTAGGATTTCTGCAGGTTGAAATAAAGACTGCATAAATTATAAACATTTAAATACTTCAATTTTACAACAGTAAAATGTATAATTTTCGACATTGTGTAGTCAAACACAGCCCCTTTAATTTTATCATACGGCTTAGAGAGAGCGTTTTCAGAAATGTTTGTAGGAGTTAAAGGCCCGTAATAAAAGTAGATTAGTAGAAATAATAATAATAATTACAACTATTATAAATGTTATATAATAAATAATTACTAAACTAATGAAATAAACAAATTTTATTCTAAATTTATTATTATTATTTATTTATTTATTTATTAATGCTATTCGAGTGCATATCCAGCACAACAGTTACAATACTGAAATGCACAGTTATTGTATTTTATTAATAACTTTTGCAAGTGTCGTTCAAGGAAAGACTTTAGAAGTTAGTAAAAAAATTACTAATAAAGTTTACATTAAACTAACTAACACTCTAGCCTTCTGAAACCCGAAGGTTCATGGCTGCAGCAACACAGGCCTTCCACCTGTCCCTATCCTGAGCAAGATCTATATACTCTTTTCCATCCCTACCGATTTCCTTTAGGTTCATCTCAACGTCATCCCTCCATCTTCGTCTTGGCCTTCCTACAGGTCTCTTACCATCGGGTTTCCCAAAAATAATCCTGCAAACTCTTCTTTCCTCCCCCATTCGTGCCACATGGCCTGCCCACCTAAGTCTTCTTGGTTTAATCATTCTAAAATATCTGGACACGAATACAAATTATATAGTTCTAAATTATGTAACCTTCTCCACTGACCTGTCTCCTCATGCCTTTTAGGTCCAAATATTTTCCTAAGGATCTTATTTTCAAATACTCTCAATTTATGTTCCTCTTTCAATGTAAGGGACCAAGTTTCGCATCCATATAAAATTTTACATCGATTACATTAAATTATAAAATTATAATTTTTGGAATTCTATATGATTATAAACAGTTTCAATTTTTTAATATAGTCAACACATGTGCGACACGTAAAATATTTTCATTTGAATTACTCCGGTGATGTAGTGTCGACTAGAGAGCCTATTCCCTCGGGTTTGTGTCCAGTCTTTTCGCTTTACTGCCTGAATTCACTGATTTTTTCGTATCGGATCTGTCTGAAAACTATGCATAGATAACCGAAAAAAAAATATTTGTTCCCAACCTCGTGTTGTAACCAAAAGAATCTAGGACAATTGCGATGGCGGACAATTGCGATGATTTTGACGGTGGATGTCAATTGCGACGACCAGGGCCTAACCTAACCAAAGACGCCACAGAACTAATAATGCTGTAGAAGGTTGGAACCACAAAATAAATAGCTGGCTTGGAAGACCGCATTCAAAAATTCATTATGTTCTGGCCCCTGCCTCAAGAGCCGAGCAGAATACACCAACATGAAGTGCAAGAGGATGGGACTTAATCTAGAAGGTCAGGAAAGGAAGATGCGTGACATGAAAATCGACGAGAGTTGGGAAGTGTATTCGCACATATGAGGAAGCGGGCCACTTCAAAAGGTGTCTGTTGGCTCTAGCCCATGTTCAAAAACGTGATTGAACCAAATTCCCAGCCAAGTTTGACGAAGCACTTCCGTGCTGATAAGAAATATAAGAAGAGTTTAAAGTAATAACAAAAATACGAGAATGCGGCAATAGTTATGACTGACGATGTGTGGAACAACACTGATTATAAACACGCCAAAGTGGTTGTAATGCAAGTAAGTTTACAAGTTACCTTGCCAGTTTCATGCCTGGAGAAAGTGTGACAGGAATCAGTGTTCTATTCGAAAATATCAACATTTCACATAATTTTCTTGTAAGAGGTATTGTACGGGGTGTTAAGTCACTTTTCAATTTGATAGAAGATTTAAAATGTCATGGCAATTGTCCATCCGCCCTTTCACATGTAACTATTTTCGTCGCAATTGTCCGGCTACCAACCAAAAGCCACACAAAGATTGTCGCCTTTTCTTTAGACACTGCCTTTACACCTTTGAACTCTATGTTATTCTATTGAAAACCGGAGGTAAAGTTCCCGCCCTCGCCAAGGAAGCACAGAAATGTAAACATCCTGTGAAAAGCCCCCATACTACAGGTAACACTATTTCTATGTAAATAGTTTGAGTAATTTTTTGGTAAAATGAGAAAATGAACCACAGCAAGAAACTACGATAAAATAGAGCTTTCAAACTCAATATCAAGGTGGTAAATCTACTTTTATAAATCTAATCTTAAGGCTATTTGACGTTAAAAAAGGTGACATACAGATTGATAGTCAAGTAGTGAAAATCAAAATATTTTCCTTTATCTATAAAATAGACAGCTATAGCACTCTCTGCCGCCTTTAAAGAATCATTACCAAGTATTGGAGTGTCCCTAAAAATGTACTTAACTTTGCTCCAAAAGCTGCAAGAAATAGCACTTTTGTTTCTATTTTATTTCAACAAAGAAGTTTACAAGGAGGCTCTTAAGTTGACGCCATTGGCTGAACAGATACGGTAAATCCTATAGTCAAAGGCTGGTGCCAGTATTATGGCAGGTTTTATCAATCGGAGATGTATAAACTTCTTAGTAATGTGGAGCGATATCTAGAAAAGGGTACAACCTTGTTTAAATCCAAATATTTTGTAAGCTCTTCAAAGGATAGAATAGATAGGGCACTCAACCTCTCGTTATCAATTCGATTACGAAGGTAATATTTGATTTGCCGCAAGCAGCTGTTGATGGGGGCGTACAAGTGTCAATAACACATAGCTTATAAAGTAAGTAAAAGGTAATTTCGAATGTCTCAACCATTGCAAGCAGCTGCTGAAGGGTCTTTATTTTGAGTTCCTTTCTGCCTCATAGTGTGCCATAACTCTAAACTGTCCAAATCACAACAACAGTTTTAGATGTGCTTCGAAGATTAATTCTCCTGCCCGGAGTCAAATTTGGCCACTATGACGGCACTGCAGAAATAATTTTTAAACATGCAATAAAATTTCGCACCGTATTGCAATGATTAGTTGATGGATTTGATTTTAGATCCACTATATGCACAGAGGTTAATCGGGATAAGAGCTACAGCTTCTGGTGGAATCCGAATCGTTTAATGAAATATTACCTCCATCGGGAATCGAACCCTGGACCCTTTGATATCAAAGCAGCAGATTTATCGCTAGACTATTGAGGCTGGGAGACCAATTTCAATTTTTCCAATTCTTAGAATCCAAGAATTAGGTAGTTTGTGAATTACTTGATTCTTTAACATCGTATTTCTCCCTCTCGAATATTTGCAGCGATCAGGATAGATATAACGATGAAACCAGCGAGAGAACATCGCTAGCACTCATGAAATTGTCAGTAGTCTAACGAGGAACTAACAAACAGAAAACAAACATAACTCTTCCTTAGATTTTAAACGTCGCTCTACTTAAAAAAAAAAATATTTGTCACACCTGTTAATACCTATTCCGAATTTAGTGATACGAATTATAGAGGCTGATAATTGTACACATTTAGCTGCATGTGCCAAAAATCAAAGAGTGCCAAAGATTGGGGACTCATGATTGGCCAATTACTTAGTATCAAATGATTAGTAGCCACTGTTATACAGGTATATCAGCAGCTCTATATTATATCTCTCGTTCTGCTATACAAAATGAGACTATTGGATTTTATGTAGCTGCTCAAAAAGAGTGAAATCATTTATTTCTCTGTCCAATTTTTTCACAAAACATGAAACAAAAGGAAGGATAAAGGTGATGAATCATCAAAGAGGGGATAAAAAGGGGATAATTGTGCTAATCTCACGAAAAACGACAAAAAGGTGCAACCAAGTGTGTTCCATTTACTTGATTTCATGTCCTAAAATACATACATATCTCAAACGACCGGTATGGAAACAGCTACATCTTTGATTGATTTGTTATTTTAAGTCCACGTGATGCACAGTAAGGCTAATCGGGACTGGACCTACAGTTTAAAGTGGGATCCGAACCACTATGTGACTCCACCGAGTATCGAACCCGGGACCCCTTGATTACAAAGCAACGATGCTACCACTGCGCCATCGGAAGGCCCAGCTACATCTTTGGAAAGGTGCTGCGCATAAAAATATATTCCCTATTAATCACTATTAAGCCCACAACTTAATGTTCTGCTTAAGATCTTGCGATGTATCCGAACTAGAAAATGTACTTGAACATTGTACTTGCCCCAATAGAAGTTTTAAAATGGAAAATGTAAACTTTTACTTTTTAAATTTTCAATCAAAATGTGTCTACCGTTCTACAAAAATTTAGAGGGAGTAAAGGGGGGCTGAGACATATTTTGGGGAGCTTCAGCCCCCAGCCCCCCACCCCCCGTAGGGCCGTCCCTGGGCTGGGTACAATTAATTATGACAGAGACAGGTTAGGCTTGGGGGGAACCACATTGGTGTGTTCCAAGCTGACGTCCACTTCAACTCATTTTTTGAAAACCTTCACCACTGCATTCCTCGTGAAATTCTAGCCTGATTTGAATCTAGTCTGACTGCCACGCGTGAAACCTGGTATGTGTGATCTAAGGTCAGAATTTTTCCGGTTTTGTCCCCTCATAAAGTGGCTGTAGGGCGCGCCCAGCCTCAAATCAAATGATACCGTGGGGAGGCGGCCGAAACGTGGTGCTGATCACATCACCTCCAAGATCGCTGACATGGAAAATATGTGGAACTTAATAATCTAAATGTGCCTTCATGGCACGGTGCTATATCCACAGGGAACTTCAACTTTACCTATACCTGTAGTATTCGTTTCTGTACCCGTAGTAACTACATTATTTTTTTTTAACATACGCGAACCCTGTACTATGGCCAATGGCCGAGAATCCCCTAAATGCTTACTTGTCTCCGCACTGCGGGTTTTTGCTGCTTGCAGATCCGGCAGTGAGTACATTTGAAGTGAAGTGAGCAATGTCACGTGCACTCACACCATCATATTCACTTCCAGAACCTGAACAAATTTACACAGTTTTTGGTACACCGCGTTTTTTCGGAACTTCGCCGTTTTGCAAAGGAGTGGTGTGGATGGAAGTTTCCAGTTTTTCTATCAAGCCACACAAAAGAAACTTAGATTTACAGACAGGAACACCAAATCGTTTTACAAACATCCATATTCAACGAATATTGAAAAACGCAACAGACGTTAGTTCTGTTAAACTCGTTCAGCAGAAAATAAAAACACTATTCTAATTTATTCAAAAATTATTTTGCCAGCCCCCGTGGCGGAGTGGTTAGCACATCGCGCTACAACGCCAGAGGTTCCGGGTTCGAATCCCGACCTTGGCATGGATGTTTGTAAGTGTCCATTCATCAATTTCATCACATCATCACTCAACCCCATCTTCGCAAATTAGCCAAAAGTGGCACAAAAAAGCGAAGTACAACAAAGCATTTCAATCAATCAATCAATCTAAAATTATTTGTGAAGTACACGACGACACCCCTAATTACATTCCCCAATGCGTGACCACGGTTAAAGAACGAAGAGGAACATTGGAATTCTTTTGTTGAAATACATCAATGCTTGAACGTGATATAACGAAAAGTTTCTTGCCACTAGGCTAATTTATCAACATCCGGATACAAACCTATGATTGTTTCACATACTCTGCGTAGCGCATGTACGACACACGTAACATGTACGAGGGCAGGTTTAAAAATTAGCTGCCTGCGTGGGTTCGAGCAAACAAGTACACAAACTAAAGGCTGGTTTACATTGATCGAGTGAGCGGGGTTACTGGCCTGTGTGCTCGACTCGATCCTTGTATGGCGAGTATACCCTGTCCCAGCTAACTGTGGAGCAAGGCCGCGGATAGCGTCAGAGAAGCGAAGGAAATCGAGTAGCCGGAGCGAAGCGGTACACGCTGCTGGGAAGGCTGGTAACTTCAGTCGCTTTCCCCCCTCCCCACGCAATTCCGTTTCTCTCACGTGTTCATTGGTGGAGCCGTCTCGCGTCACTACTTGCGTAGAGACTAGCCTTCGTTTGCCTGCTCCACAGTTAGCTGGGACGGAGTATAGCTGCGATAGCTGCGAAAGCAACAAACTAATCTTAAATAGCGAAAAATGCTACCAAATGTCATATACTCGAAACACTACATCAATAAAATACGACTATTGCATAAATAAACAAAAATTAAAACGGGTAGAAACAATCAAAGATCTAGGAGTTCTGTTTGATTCTAAACTTACATTTCACGCGCACGTTAACTTTGTAACAAACGAGGCTTACAGACTTCTGGGTTTTATAATGTGTACATGCAAAGAGTTCAAAAATGTCGGAAGCTTAATGATGCTTTATAATGCTTACGTTAGAGTAAAAATTGAATACGCAAGCATAGTGTGGCATCCTCAAACCCAGCAAGATGTAAACAAAATAGAACAAATTCAAAGTAAATTCTTAAGACACTTAAAGTACAAACTAGATGGTATATACCCTCAAATGGAATCCCGTGAGAACCTTCTCAGATATTTTAACCTAACAACTCTCAACAACAGACGCATCATGCATCAGCTCATTTTCCTCCACAAAATTTTAAATAATCTCATTGACGCTCCTTTCGCCCTGTCACAGCTCGACTTCTACGTCCCCTCAAGCAAATTACGACCAAGAAGGCAACTCTTCAGCCTCCGTCGTAATAGAACCAACGCTCTGACAATATCCCCAATTTGGAATATGTGTAAAACTTTTAATGATACCATCAAAAGTGAAAACAGTGTGGACTTATTTTGCCCGACCACAATTTTGAAAAGGAATATACTAAAATTACATAAATTACGATAGAACCTAAGATTTATATGTTTGTTAAATGTTTTCTGTCTATATACTACATACATCTGTGCAATATTTCAATAATGTTATCACAAAATTATTGTATAATGAACGCCATTAATGGGTAATATACCTGTTGCGTTCAATTTCTGAAATAAATAATAAATAAATAAAACACTTTCTACTCGACTCTAGAAAAGTGAGATAGTGGGTGCATCTGTTTGGTGCTCTTTTGACAGAATGAACCAATCGACGTTGTTGGCTATTTAAAAATAAAGCTCTGAAACGGTTTACACACTTTTTTTTAAGGGAAGTGAGTACAATACTGCACGAGGACATGTCTAGAAAGGAAACCAATTTCCTTGATTTTTCTATTTTCATTTCAATTTTACTTCTCCTACGACAAATACATCAAGTCTCATCTTCTGCACTTATGGCCTCGTACGCCAGTAGTTTCTATTGGTGGACACTCATATTCACGGTACAGTTCTACAAACTTTACTGTATGTTGTCGCCGTTCGGACTTGGATCACCTATTCATGGTTGACTCTCTCTCTTAAATACAATTACAATTAATAAGAAGCAAACTCACAACACTCTACGACAGCAAAAACTCTACATTCTCCTCAGAAATCGTTTACATTGACCGAGTGGTCTGTCGAGTTTACGCGCGAGTGAAAAAATCGATGGGGGAGGAAACAACTCGGTCGAGTCGCTGTCCTCAGAGGACTACTGGAGCGACTACTGGCTCCAGTGCTCTCCCCAGTTGTATACACGGGAGAGTAGCTCGTTTTACCCTACTCGCTCCAGCCACTCTCCCGTCTACTCGACCAATGCAATCCAGGCTTAACACCATCAATTAAATGCTCATAATATATGAACCTACCACGCAAAATCTTGTCCGGAAAAAATAACGAGAACTTTTCTTTTTCAGACTCTTGATTTAGGTTGTCATCCCATATTCCAGACATGAGTTAGTAAATTGGAACAGCGTGACTTCATCAAGCACCATAGGCGCCGACTCCATGGGGCTTGGGGGGCTCGTGGGGGCAGAGTCCCCCAAATAATTTTGCTTAAGAGGATCTAATGTATTATTTTGCTTCTCCTGTAAAGTTTACTCTGAATTGTGCCACATGAACTTAACTTTAAATACACATTTGAAATGTTCTAGACCATCAACTATGGGGGGCTGAGACCGCTAAACCATCAACTTGGGGGAGGGGATATGACCAGAGACAGCAAAACACATGACTTATTATTATATACTAAGTATGTAATTATGAGTATTGTTAAAATTTTTACTAAAAACAGTTTCAAAAGACGATGTGCATGAACTAGGGTAGTGTATGGGACGTTCGGGCTGCAAATGGCTCTCACATAAAATTCAGAACGAGATCATTGATATATATTAGGGAGATCTCTTTTGCATTCCGTGGTAGCAGATATTAAAAGTCGGGAATATTTTGCTATTATGGTTGACGAAAATTGTGACAAATTCATCCGTGGACAATTAATATTCTGCATTCGAACTGTGAATAATTTTTTTTATATTTTTGAGGAATTCATGGGCTTTTATGAGATTCCGAACACTGAGGCCAAAACTTAAAAAAGGGAGGGAGTGAGCCATTCTTTAATTTATTTCAGTGATCAGAGCCCCCCAATAATTTTGACAAGTCGGCGTACCTCTTCCTGAAGGCGCTCTCGCCGAAGAAAATTCACAACGATCCGACCATGAGTAAATAATATTGTGAACACGTCCTTACTTTGAACGTACTGGGGTTCCTGTTAGTATTTGTCGTGAATAGCAAGAGCTGGGTGACTAGAGAACGCTGCTCCGAATGAAACGCCTTGCCAAATGGTTGGCAAAACAGCTCCTTCACATAAGTTGTACACACTCAGAAAGTTCCTGAGGTATTCCTCAAGACGCGAACTTGAACTTATTTTCACTTTCGGCGTCTTACAAGATGTGCATCAACCGAATAAAGTATGCCCACGGCACAGACGAACCCTGTGACGCAATCATTCCTCCCCCTACCCACCTCAGCACTACTCCGATAGAGGGCAGTAGTGACCAATGCGTAGTAGAGTCCCGTAAGGGGAATTTACCGCGTATTTAGTCTATTTATGCATTAGCCCGAAATAGGCGTTAACACAAATAATTCGGAAACTATATTTTGTCTGGAATGTTTGAAACATGTACATTTGACCTTACTTGACCATAGAAATATGTGTTTCATGTACTAAAGGTAACATTATGAAGTTTCATGTGAAATAAGATTTCGCACATTACATTGCAACCATATGCTCGACACTCCTACCAAGCATGGACGACTTTCGAAGCAACAAAAAAAAGTTCTTGCCTAAAAACCCTCGCTAGTAATAACTTCCTACATTTTGTAACAAAATGAGATGTAATTCATTCAGGTGTGCAATAGGATATTTCATTTATGTACCATTATGGGAATAATTTGCGTTAAAATTGTAGGTTTTAAAAGAAAATATTGAATTTTGAATGCTCACTCAAATTTGCTGTATTGTATTTTCTTCCATTCCAATTGAATGCGAAGATTGGCCAGGCAGGACCACAAATGAGTGCGAAATCCTGACCGTTGAGGACCAAAACCGTACGATGATATTCGACCCTGAACGACCAAAATATGTAAGCGTATTTGTATGATATGATATGATATACAAGTATGATATTTAAAAAAACTCAATATGCTGACCAAAGCAGAATTTGTTTTATTTTAAAACATAAAACTAAACGTTACGTTTCAACCTTCCAGCAAGGTCTTCTTCAGACTCTGTACCAAATACAAATCAAATAAGGTACAAAACAGGAAGATATATATATATATACACAAAAATCACTACCCTTCAGACACAAGATTAGCAAGTTGTTTATCTGGAACATTCCTTTTCAGGTGTTCCAGCAGGTGGCCTTCCCCTGTCAACTGTTGTTTCACCTGACAGGCGATAGATAAACATTTCCTTTCATCTGGAAAGTGGTGGACTCCTTATCTCACCCTCTTGTTTCTTCGTTCCTCTTCCTTCTTCTGTCGTCCTTCGTTCTTGTCCTTTCCACTCTTACTAACACCTTCATCCATTCTTTGTTTATCTTCAATCCCCCATTCCAGTTCATTGTGTCTTCTTCCCCTTTCTTATATATTTCCTTGGACTCCTTACATTTTCTCACTAGTACTCTCTTCTCCCTTCCTATTTGCTTAGCCTCCTCATCCCACTGTATGTCATACATAAAATATGCTTAGTTTCTTAGAGACTCCATTTGAGTGATATACAATAATCGTCTGTGACTTTGGGATAATACTGTTCTGATCAACGAACTTGTTCAACTAACAGAAAAATAATTTATTAAGAGAGATGTTTAAAGCAAACCATGCGCGTGTATTCCAGCACAACAAGAGCAGAAGAGCTGGCCTACAGCTTTGCAGATGCAAAATACTTTGAAATTTTCTACAATTATTTTCTTCCAATCTCAACATAAAAAACATAAAGTATGCATCTCAGTCCGTTCAATATCGAGATGGAAACTTTTAGCACCCTCTTGTAGCAATTTAACAAAACATCTGTGTATTTCGCCCAACACGCCGGACCCAGGGAAAGCAGCACATGAAAATGGGATTAGATGACCTTGAATCATCCAATAACAGGCCAGCTTGTATGCAGGATACTTTTACCTTCAATCGGCAGGATCTGAATTGCAGTTGCAGTACACCAGCAAATCCTGCTGCTGTTATCTACCGTAGTGTTGCAAACTAAATGTCTATGTACAGGTATTTTTTTTTAATGTACAATAATGTCAAAATTATAATTCAAAACTTTGGAGCACAGTAGACACACCAACTATGATTTTTGAAAGAAGAATAATATGATGCATGAGGGTGAACTTTTCCATGAATTGAAAGCAAAGGATATTTAATGAAGAAATGACTAATGAGTTTGCTAAGACAGAGGAACACTACCTTACCCCTTAAAATAAGCCACTAATTAAAGACGGTTTTGAAGAAAGAAGAAAGGCCTTACGAATTTTTTACTTTCTCAATTTTTATAAATCTTCTTCCCTAAAGATAAATGTCACCGCACACCACTGAATCAAACCATGTTAACATGGAGCCTGATTTTATTTACAACAATGAGGGACATTTTCTCAAACAGTCCTAAAACTACAGGGAGAAAAGTTAGTAATGCTATTTTAACTGAAATATGCATTTCTGTGTTAATACTGGTTATCTTATGTAATTATTACTAATTATGGTATTTGCTACAGTATTGAACAAAGAATGTTAATGTAACTGTTTTACACCTGAGTAAAGACATTTTATCAGTACTTTTTTTGCACCTTTTTGAAAACATTTTCAGGATTTTTGTTTCCCATTCCCGACCATAATTTTACACCTTAAAATGCTTTCCATATTCATCACAATCAAAATGCTACTACTTGTCAAGAAGATTCGAGCAGACAGAAATTTACTGTTTTAAGTAAATTTAAGTCACGGTTTTTATTGTCTTATATGGGCTTCTCTATTTCTAGAGCGGTGAATAAGCATGGCGTAGAAGCGTACATGTGGTTTCAATGAGGGGTCTGTAACAAGAATTTAAATTCCTGCGTCTTGACAAAAGACAAATCCTAATAAACTGGTGAGTGCTAATATATTTTCTAGTTCCGGAGAGGAAACAAAGCTGTTCGATCAGTTGCAATTTGTAAGAGAAATCGTGCCACAACTATATAATAATAATAATAATAATAATAATAATAAAACTGGAAAGAAAATAAGGTTTATTTGTCGGACAAATGGGTACAGATTTTAAGTGAGCCACATGATGTATTAAGTTCTTCTGAAAGCGGTGTAAATTATGTTACATCCACTTCAGTTGAACGTAGGCCGAACATCAAATATAAGTCATTCTGAACTTTAACGGGAGATCACATTTTATTTGTTTGTTTATAATATTTCAGTTACGCGATTCATTCTTTAACTAATAATAATAATAATTTTAGGATTACCGATTTTCAGGAGGGGTTAAACTGATATCCTTGAGACGTTCCGTTTTGGAGTCAAAATATCATGATCACCCTATTTCACAGTAATAATGCGTATTTCATTTTTGCCAATCTTGGGGCCACCGTTTGAAAATATTGTCTCATTTTTCTGTACTAGTATGCTGATTTCAAATGTAGATTTTTCTTGTATTATTTCTATTCAAACGTAGCCGTGCTGGCACGGATTGCACACCCCTAGCGGCGCATCCAGCGGGGGTTAAGGGTTGCACTTGACCCACATTAGAAAACGAGTGGTGAAAAATATCATTCTATACACTGCGCTTCTTAAGTAGAAGATCATAGGCGTAGCTACGGGGTGTGCCTAGGCACACCCTAATGGGCTGCTATATCAAAGAGAATTAAAGACAGATATTTGAATAAGAGAGAAAATAAGCGGCAGTTTGTAAGAAGTTGAAAATGTTATTACTTGGTACACTTCTCAACTTCTTATTTGACCGCCCCGAAAGAATTCTAAGTCCGAAAATCGTAAACTTAGCAACATTGCACTTCAGCGCCAGCTGAGAGTAGCCAACTTTGAGTTCGTCATTCAACTAGACGAAAAACGCTGCGGTGAAAGGATTCCAATTTCGCACATTCCATGAACTTATAAACTATCAATCGCTAATATAATACACACTGAAACTGAAATAGTAAATTGAAATAAGAATAAGAATGAGAATCGTGCGAAATTGTAACAATTCTGCGTGCTCGACTTGATATCACATAGGTTTGAAACATTGAACAGGGGTTTTCTCCACCTGGAGTAAATCGCCATCAAGTTTGAGTAGAAAGAGGCAAATTTCTGAGGAGTTTATGCGACATTTTATTTACAATGCCCTGCACAATATCGAACAGATCTAAAAGAAATCATTTATTTCACGACTTGTGGAGAAAACATGCTGGAACACAGGAAGATCGATTTTATCATAAACATCTACGTGTTTGTAAGGGAATGTTGTCATTAAGTTAACGTAGAGCAGTTGGTTAGACGCTGGTATCCATATTTTTCAACATACTTGAAAGATCGCGGGTTCAAATCCCACCCTCTATTTTTTTTTTTTTTTTTTTTTTTTTTTGTGTGTTTGTGCTAAACAGAGACAATTGATATTTCAACACTGTAAAATATCCGATGCACACTTCAAGGGATGTCTCTTCTGCACATTTTCTCCCTAAGAAGGTTAATGCTTATTCAGTTGCTTGCCAGGATTTAAGGTTAAAACTTTTTGTATTTTAGCTATTCGTCATAAGCTGAGTTAACACACATTATGACTAATTTACATATAATATATATGCATTCAGGATGCTGTAGGTAATGGTATTTAATCCTGGGTTCGAATCCTGGTCAGGCATGGGTGTTCTTTGTAAGTGTTCCTTCATCAATTTCATCATCCCATCACCCATTCTCATCTTCGAGATGAACCAAAAACGTCACAAAGGCGAAGTAAATTAAACCAAATCATCAATCAAGTAATGGAATTTAAGATAAGTATTGTGTACGCTCTTCACTCCACAACTAAAATATTAATTATTTCAAAATACTAACACACAAACACACACAATTATAATAGGAAATAATCCACTACATTGATGTATTGAATTTTTGTAACGAACGGGAGAGTTTAATGTATTCAATTCGCTAAGATTGGTTATGTGATGTCGTTTATTTAGTAATGACTGTTCTTGTTCCCCTCACTTCGATCTTCCAATGCATCTAAATCTAATAATAAATCCCCAATAAACGTAAGTAAATACCTTTTGCGACCGAGGCCGATGCGATAAAAATCTACTAATAACTATTTATATATTACGTGACATCTAATAAATGCAAAACTTGAGAATGATCATTAATTCGGCACTGCTTTATATCCAAAATACTTGTCTAATTTCAACAAAATAATACTGTTATTTCAACAGAAAGTATATCTAACGAACTTTCCACCAAATTCGCAATATTCAAAACAGCCACCCTCAGACTTGCTTATACGTTACTTGATTCTGCCATTCCACGTGGCACGTGATTCAGTAATATAATTGAAATGGTTTCCGAAAATTCTAAACGCTTCATCATTACTGCCACCTCCTGATATACACAGAGAGATCATCCAAGAACAGTATATATATATTTTACGTCCGATGCCATACTCCTTCCGAAAATAAAATTCGGCAGCATGAGGAATCGCAGTTACGACCACGCTTGCCAGTAACAAGCACGTTATCCGTCATCCCTTCAATCCCTGAAGATAAAAGAGCTCTCGAAACCTCGGAAGCCTATCCAGAAATAACCTCGTTGATATCCCGGTAAATCCTCTTCATCAAAGTTCGCATGAGTTTAGGCAAAATTTGAGCTAAAATACACTGCAAAATACCGGGCATTTGTGTAGAGAGGAACTTATCCACAATCTGTGGCAAAGAAATGTTTGGAGCACTGGCAGGTGGTTGTTGCCGCAACCATGTTAGGAAACTTTTTGTCTATTTCCTTGTAGAACAGTTGGTAAGACGTGTATTTTTTTTATCTAAAATGAAAAATCACAGGTTCAAATCCTAGCCGCTCAATTTCTTTTCTGTTGAAGTGAACACAGAAGTACGATATTTACTGAATACAAAAAATTTGAAATAATTAACCTTGAATATAACAGATTACTCTATGAAAAACAAATCGCATGATTACAACTCTAGAGTTTCAAGAGTATTCCTTACGCATACTTTCATTCGACGTCTTGTGTATATTTCTATAATAACATGAGGTTTTATATAAAGCAATGTGTCCCCAAAACTGTTTATTGTTCAATTTCCAACATGAACATTGAAACTTGAATGTTTCGGTGATGTTGCATTAAGACCCGAAGGAATCAATTTTATGAGTGGAATAGATTTATTATGTGAATAAATATGATGTTGCAATTATTGTTTTGGGGAGAAGATCGTTTAATTATTGTTTTTATTGTTTTTTTTGTGGACGAAAAAATTGTGACAAAAACTTTACTAAGTATTACATAAAAAAAAACGTGAAAGCTGAGCCGGGTTTGAACCAATACCTCAAAGAGAAAAGATGAACGTAAGAAGATGTATGCTTGTCTGAAACGTTACAACTACGCTACAGATGTTCCGAACGTGTGTGCGTGTTTAGTAATACCAAATACTTTTACACATGGATGTAAAGAGCACTCGTTGTAGCACATTTGTCATAATTATTCTTTATTTATTTGTTAAATGAAAGTAATGTAATTGTAAATAATGGTTAAATTTATTTTATTATTCTTGACATCCTTTTCTGGTATGAATTCGTACGAAACTTTTCATGGCTGAATGTAATTGGAAGTCGTCTTTGAACCAACTGCAGCATCACGTGATTAACTATACCAATAGAAGACCTTATTTCCTTTGAACTACGCTCTAAACAGAGGCATGCAACATTTCTTTCTTCAACCTCGCGAAGAATGGAGCACTACAACAAATCCACAAGAGAAAGAGTGATCGGTTTGATCGAGGGAGCTGGATTGTCACCTGGTTTAGCTGGCGAGCAGTATGGCGTTCCAGCACGGACAGCAAGGAGGTGGTGGGCTCGATACGAAGAAACTGGTGAGGCATCACGGAAAAGACGCGAGAGCTGGGGCCGTGTTTCGACACCAGTGCAAGACGATCGGCTGATAGCAGAGTGTGAAGCCAATCCATTCCAGTCAGCCACTCAACTCAAGGCAAGGGCCGATTTTCCTGGTTGCCCACAGACAGTTCGGCGGAGGCTGGCTGCTTCTGGTTTAAGGGCACGAAGGGCAGCAAAGAAGGAGATCTTGACGGATGCACACAGAACTGATAGGCTAGCATTTGCTGAAGAAAATATTGATAGGATTTGGGATAGAGTAATCTTCTCAGACGAGAAAGTATTTTCTACTGCAAATGATGGTCCGGTTCTGGTCTACCGGCGTCAAGGACAACGATTTGATCCCCATTTTTTTGCTAACTCACGTCGGCGTGGACGCGTGAGCGTGCCTGTCTGGGGTTGGATATCTCTCGGTGGCGGAGGTGACCTACACCGCATTGAAGGACGTCTCAACGGGATACAGTATGTGCACATTTTGGAGCATGTTATGGTTCCTGGCGTGCGAGCTTTGTATCCCGAGGGAAATATTGACTTCCAGCAAGACCACTCCTCCATCCATGATTCAGCCATCGTTCAGCGTTGGTTTTCTGAACGAAACGACATACATCTAATTGACTGGCCACCCATGGGATGCGACATCAACCCAATTGAAAATATGTGGGCCGAGGTCGTTCGATGTTTGAAAGAAAGCTGGCCCGATCCACCACCTCGCAGAAGTGATGAACTATTTGACCACGTCAACAATGCCTGGAATGAAGTGTGCACTTCGCACAGGTATATTCGACATCTTGTGCAATCCGTTCCTCGACGCCTGAGACATGTCATAGATGCAGGTGGCTACTGGACAAGATATTAAATAAATGTTCAATTTTCCCAAACAGTCCTTTTCAGGACTTACAAATTAAAAAAAAAATACACTCGTGTAAGAAATAATTTGGAACCTTTCATATATTATTGTCTTACAGGCCTCAATATAAATAAAAATATCCAGTTGAAGTGAGGCTCGAACCCTAATCAAAGACACAAGTGGAACTGGAAATGGGTGCCTTTACCGGATGCGCCACAAAGCTACAACAGAATGAACTCCACAGCTAATACAATATCTTAATTTTTGTTTTCTATTCATGCATACACCTATTCTATCTGGAAAACGGTTTTCTTTTAAATATTTAGATCACCTATTTTTAACCCTAAAGATCGTAAAGCATAACCATTCATTAGTTATTTCCTTGCTTTGTTGGGGATTTTCCTGTAACGAAGGCACTGATTTGCAGCTAAAATCGAGCTTCCCTTACCTGCTGATCTTACCGAATTTAACACATGTTCGTTTATCGTTTGTGCAACAATGGCCTTCTTAAATTATGTTACATTGCACCTCTGAGTGAGAGAGAGAGAGAGAGAGAGAGAGAGAGAGAGAGAGAGAGAGGAAGAAGTTGTGTAGCTTGTGGAAAGCAGGCTAGAATTATATTCAACACTTCATAGAAAAATATATTGAGAAACTGGAAACTATGGAACGATGTTTTCGCGAAAGGAAAACTTATGTAAGAGGAAAGTGAACATGCAGATAGAGTAATTTTAATCACAATGCCGAGCTGGACACAGTAACGACGTTACAAGAAAACAACCTCTAGTTACCTTCAGTACAGAAACGTCTTGTCAATTTCTTAACTTATTATTATTGACTCATAATGTGTGTTAACACAACTTATGACGCACAGCTGAATGAATTTGATTGAATTTCTGACGAGTATTGACGAGCATATAGGGCCTTGGCCTATCTCCCGACTGCCAGTCTCCTTCCCACAATTCTACCTAGAGGTGTGAGTTCTTCAACTGGTATGAGGTGACGTGGGGTCAGCACGTCGAGCCCTCAGCCGTTATAGAAGATTTTTATGACCGGGTTACGCTACTCACTCGTAACTTCCAAGCAAAGAACATTCTATTTGTATCAGTGGTGTATGCTGGTTCTAACGAGTGGGTAATCTCCGACCTTTTGATCCTCAAACTCCAAAAGTTTCCGTGCAATTTATGTCACGCTCCATATTGGATTTAGGAATATTGTGTCGGAATATTTGTCTTATTGCTACGATCACAATCAATTAATTCTCGTTATTGCAGTTTACTATACGTGTAGAATTTCAAATAATAAAACAAGACAGTATTATAAAGCTATAAAAAACAGCCTGTGAAATATAAAATGAAAGACGTGCACTAGTGAAATAAAAACCCGCAATATTAATTTAAGTGCAAAATTCAACTTACTCCAGGACCCGATCACTTGTGCCGTACCACATCCAAAGCACGCTGTTTGTCCAGTTCACGTCAATACGTGTCTTTGCGAAAGATTGCAGCTTAACAAAGGAAGTTATGTGACTTTTGGATTTTTCATGTTTGACACAAGTGTTGCAAAGATTACAGTATCAGCCACGCGTCCATACATTCTTTTCAGCCCCGAAAAGTAAGCACGGCCAACAAAAATGCAAAGCTTATTAACACTTATACTTCCTGTCAACCATGGTGTTTTGTCATAATTTGCTTGCGAATATGCCTCACATATTCCCGATTTTTGTCTTTGTGTGTAGAAATAAGTTCAAGCGATGACACTGGCCTACCTGTATTAACAATTTGCAACTTCTCCTGAAAAGATCTTGTTCCAAAAGGTTTCACCAGCAAATCTTGTATCACATCCATTACCCTTTAACACAGCACTATCACGACAAACACTAACACCTTAATAAATAATAAACACGAAGCCAACGACTACACGCATTCAGTTTCACGCGCCAAACTTCTGTTGTTGTGCTCCTGGCTCAGAAAGAAATTCCCTATGAATGATAAAAAAAAATCCCTTTCCGAGCTCGAAATGACAGGTTTTTAAAAGTTCGAATCATTGCAGGTCAGAGCCAGAATTTTATTTCGGGATGGGGATCATCCCTTATTAGCAGCCGCCACATAAAGTTGAAACAGTGGGGTTAGAAGTCCTGAAGATGAATCTCAGATTATTACAACGTATTATGCAAAGTGTTTAATCCTGCTAATGAAGTAAAATTAATTATCACTATACACTTTTTAAATTAGATATTTGTAGGATTTCGGGGAGGGGGGGTTTCAGCCCCCCGAGTCCTCCACCTGGTTACGTGCCTGATGTGTTTTTTTCGTTTATGTTTAATTCGTTCATCTTCATCACTATTAATCTAAACAGGCGGAATATAGCAACTTAAATTAACTAATATATATAATTTATTTTTCATATCTTTCCCTTTAAAAAATATTCAGTTCCGTGAAAGAAGTATTCTCGCTGCTTTTGAAGATTAGAGAGGAGAAACAATCACTATTTTTGTAAATACAAGGATTGGGGGGAGTCAGCAAATAGGTGCTTTAATTTCTTAAGCTTTGAATTTTAATTCAGTTTGCTTCATCTTCAATATTTAAGTTTTTCCCTTTTGATAAATTTATGTTCAAGTAACAGAAATCAGCAAGACAGAAGCAAATGTAAAGTGAAAATTAGCGTAGAATTGGTTTGCCCATGTTATTCAGTTTTCCTGTTCTTCGCACTCTACCGGGTATGTTTTCCCTATTCAGCGGAGGGAATGGAGAGGCTCTGAAGGTTGAGAGTGCGACCGGTGGACTCTCACAAGAAGGAGCTTACCCTGGGCACGGAATCACCGCGCCTGAAAAGCAATGTTTCCTCCCCCTCTTTCCTTTCTCCTCCCTCCTCGCCAAGGGTTGCAAGGGAAGCGGGAGGAATGACGTCAGGGTGAGATTCCCTGTAGACATTCCACCGGCAGGAGAAAGGTTCCCGGACATTCGGCGGCAAACGATTGGA
This sequence comes from Lepisma saccharinum, assembly GCF_977018435.1. Classification (NCBI taxonomy): domain Eukaryota; kingdom Metazoa; phylum Arthropoda; class Insecta; order Zygentoma; family Lepismatidae; genus Lepisma; species Lepisma saccharinum. Next base: position 71,626,578 of record NC_139238.1, on the reverse strand, counting down.
AGTATTCGCGCGCTGGAAGCAAGGAAATGTATGCATCGAAATTGGTTTGGAAGAAAATTGGGAAGAAATGTGTATATATACACATTTTTTTTTTTAAAAAAAAAAGAAATACAGCCGGGTCATCTGCTATTACCTAGATGACCCAGAGTATACGCCGCTGATTTGTATATGTTTCTCTATTGTTGTTTTAAGTCTACTTGCTGCACAGACAGACTATTCGGTACTGGATCTATATTTTAAACTAGAATCCGAAGCAACGTGCCTCCACCGGGTGTTGAGCCCGGGACCCCTTGATTACAACATCCTGTTTAAGAACAGATATTAATGACATATAAGTTCTTAAAATACGCGTATGTGTTAACATAACTTATGACAGCTGAATGAAAGGATACGTTTTTCCTACATCCTGCCAATCACTGAAAGTTTAAGAACATTAGTAGAAATATTACTTGAGGCATGCACAGTGGCAACGATTAGACGGGGGGGGGGGGGGGGGGTAGAGGAACAGTTGCCCTCCCACTATGCTAAACCTTATCTCCCAAGGGAAACCCCCAGTTTTGACACCTTGCCCCATCAGTTTTGGAACTCAATCGCCGCCACTGAGTATGCATCGCATAAATATTTACAGTAATATCATATAATCTTATATTACGTTATTACAACACTTCGTATTCGGTAAATAAAAAAGAAAACATAATCAGGAAGGGGTGGGATTTGAACCTACGATGTTTCGATCTTGACGAAAACAGTAAAAAATGAAAAGTGTTGTCATCTAACCAACTACTCCAGGAGATTTCTAACGAAAACCTCAGTAAAGCACGTTGATCTCAGTTGAAGAAACCTTGTGCCGGAGTTTCGAACCATTTTTCGCCAATAACCAAGGAAAAGACACACTTTGCAGAATCGTTTGGTGTTGTGCAAGGTATCTTTCATAAAAATTTCGTATAAAATCATGATGAATTTGCCTCCTTGCATTCAAATGTGACGGCAATTCTTTCCAAGTGGATGAGAACTTGTTCAGTGTTTCAAAATGCACATAAATTTACCTCTTTTCAAATTCAGAGCGAGGAATCTTGAAATATTTTCAACATTCGTATTTCTACTTAACATTTTTTTGTCTACTCATGTATTTTATTAGTGCTTTAGGGTATCTTTACTTTATGGAATGTGAAAGAATGAAAAAAAAATTCACGAGCGTTTTCATTCAGGAAGAAGAAATGTTGCAAAGTTGGCTACTCTTAGTTGGCTCTGAAGCGCTATGCTGCCAAATTTACGAATTTCGGACTTTGAAATTTTTCAGGGCGGTCAAATAAGAAGTTGCGAAGTGTACAAACGTGTGCATTATCGCTGATGAAACGAGTGTCTGTAATTTTTCGATTTTTTGATGTCATTGTCGAAAGAAGATATTTACTGCATTCTACTCTGTACTAGAGCGCTTTTCTTCTATACCTGTCACAAGCTGCACGTGTGAGAGAGCTTTCTCCAAGCTTACCCAAGTTAAAACTAAATTAAGAGCAACTCAGAAGCAGGATAGATTGGAAGCCCTGCTCATGCTATTTGTGGAACAGGAAAAAGCTTAGTCTATTGATGTAAATGAAGTTATTGATGAGTTTAAGAACACTGTACCTTTTGAGATAGATGACGTGTATTTTGAGGTATTTGTTTGTAACATTTATGAACATTTTGTGTGTGTGTAATTTCTATGCAACTTGATTTTTTTCTACTACATATATTCAGAAATTTCCAACACTGTCATTTAGTGAATTTATATTCCTTTACAAACATCAGTGCAGTTAAAGAGCCAAGTGATTGTGTTGTAAAATATGCTAGTAAAAAGGTACAAGACCTCATTCTTTTTATTTGTGCACACCCAAATATAAAGTTCTAGCTACGCCTATGTAGAAGGTAAAATAAATTATATTCCCTTTTCAAATAATTCAAAATAAAGCATTGCTTTCCTTGGAAAATGTTGTTTGCCCTCCTCTGGAGAATGTCTGGGTACACCTTGTTTGGCCTTTTGAGTAAAAAGTAACTGAAACTTGGTTACCTTTCAAAAGTAACTCTGCTAACACGCAGGGGGGAGAAGGGGCTACAGCTCCTTCCGAATTATTGAGAAAATCCAAATTTCCAAGTGAAAGCATGAACTCGAGACAGAACAAAGTAGTAAATGAAAACCAACAACCTTAAAATGATCTCCGATTAACATTTTTGTATTTGAACAAATTTTGAAACGAAGGTTAAAAATGGAAATTGAAAAATATTTTATAGATTTTCCCGCCTCTTTCTACAAAGCAGCTTTTTTACTCGTTGTGTCAAAAATATCAATGCTTTTTTTTCGTTTATGTTGGTAAAGTTACATAATAATTATAATAATTATAAAAATACCATCATTACCAAATAAAATGTACACTGTCATGTCGGAACACACTTTCACGCCAACCTCCGTGACGGAGTGCACCAGAAAACAACTAAATGCATCATATGGATTGATGCACCAGAATGCATCGATTGATGCACTAAAGTGTGTTTTATGGCTTGTTCAAAGAATCAGATTCACATTTGATGCATTTGGGTGCACTTTTGTATGTCGTGAAAAAAACACCGAAGTGCATCATTTGATTCAAGTGAGGATTTCTTTCAGTCGAGATGCACTTCAATGCATCAGTTGATGCGTTTTGATGCACCTTGATGATGCAAAAACTCTGTAGCTCAGACCAAACGTTTAAGTGCAGGAAGGTGCATCAAAACGCATCAACTGATGGATTGAAGTGCATCTCGACTGAAATAAATCCTGACTTGAATCAAATGATGCACTTTCGTGCTTCTTTCACGACTTATTCTTTGAATAAGCCATAAAACACACTTTAGTGCATCAATCGACGTATTCTGGTGCATCAATCGATATGATGCATTTAGTTCTCTGAGTGTGGTTAGCACAGCGCTCCACAATCTCTGGGATTCCGGGTTCAAATCCAGGTGTGGGCATCCCTGTTCGTTGTGAGTGTCACTTCATCAATTGCATCATATCATCAGTCATCCTCATCTTCGCGATTACCTAAAATGCGAAGTAAAATAAACCAAATCAATCAATAGAACCCGGAACTTCTGGCGTCGTATCACTCTGCGTTAACCACTCCGCCACGGAGGTTGGTGCAGTTACTTTTAAACAATAACCAAGCTAAGAGTGTAATATGCTAAAATGTAATAATGAAACATGTTAACTTACGGAGATCTTTGTTTTTAATAAACCTTATAAGCACACTTATGTACAAAAGGAATAGCCCGACCAGCGGAAGTTTTCCACAACGAACACACGTCACTTCCTGTTCTTCAATTTCAGCCAAATGCCTTTCTCTCCCGTGTTCTGAGTCGCAGTTTTGGCCAACTTCAGAGGAATCTGAGTCTTCTCGCAGACTTGCAGCTCGTACTTAGACAGAATAGACACCAGACCAATCTTAAGCTCCAGTAACGCCATACGCATACCTGGAATAGCAATAGTAAAAGTGTTATAGTGCGTCGACACTTAGGCTATTCATCCTTTCACAGAATCCATTATAACTCTAAAGTCACGGCCATGAAATTAGGCGAGTGGCAAAAGTTCGCGCTGTTGCTACGTCGGAGCACAACCGCGTGTGTTCGGAGAGTTAAGAGAATGAAAGATCTCGTTGTAGAGTTGGTATTTGTAATTCACGTGATACAAACTGACAGCATTTGCTCGAAAGGTCAACAATGACACAAAAGTGCCCCGGAGAGACGCTCTGACGCTCGAACTAGGCAACGCAGCCCGGTCGACGTTGCCACACAGTGCGCTGGAACCAGCGACTTTTGTCCCACTCTCGCTTTGCTTTTCCCATATGTGGCACCAGCGCAATTCTGCCCAGCCGACTATTTTCATGGCCGTGGGTTTAGATTACCCGTACCGTACAAGAAACATACTTACATTTTTTAATCAAGAATATTGAAAAAAAAACATTTTGTTGTTTCATTAATTAAAACGGGAACCAACCATTGCATGACTGTCACACATAGATATTTTATCATTCACTAAACTTCGAAAAATATCAATGCTTTTTTTGTTATATTGGTACAATTATATAGTCATTTTAATAATTACAAATATTACCATCATTACCAAGAAATTATACACTGTCATGTCGGAACACACATCCCAAAGGGTGGGAGGTGAGCTCATAGGCCCACCACATGAATTGCCTCCTACGGATGTTACCTTCATGATTTTATGAAAAAAAGAAGTGTGCGAATTAACGGGTAAGGGGGGGATACCGGGAATTGCCCGTTCACAAAACATTTTATTCCCGGCAAAGAAATATTATTTTATTTATCCCTGCCATGGATGCTTTTCTCTCCTCCTAGAAAATAGAATGGAAAGCATACATTATACCATTTCTTAACTATGTAACATACAACGGACAATTGCGATGGCGGACAATTACGCTGACGGACAACTGCGATCAACACAGTTAGCGGGTGGACAATTGCGATGACATTTTAAATCTTCTATCAAATTGAAGGGTGACTTAACACCCCGTACAATACCTCTTACAGCCAGCCCCCGTGGTGGAGTGGCGCTACGATGCCAGGGGTCCCGGTTTCGAATCCTGACTTGGGTATGGATGTTTGTGAGTGTCCATTCATCAATTTCATCATATCATCACTCATCCACATCTTCGAAAATTAGCCAAAAGTTGCACAAGAAGCGAAGTAAAATAAAGCAAATCAATCAATACCTCTTACAAGAGAATTATGTGAAATATTGATATTTTCGAATAGAACACTGATTTCTCTCACACTTTCTCCAGGCTTGAGAATGGCAAGGTAGCTTGTAAATGTAATTGCATTACAACTACTTCTAGGTTAGGTTAGGTTAGGTGAACCTGTGGGATAGTCATCCTGATCGTCGCATTTGCCCTACCATTAATTTGTAAAATGACCTTCCCCGTCAAAATCCATCGCAATTGTCCTAGATTCCAACTGAATGATCATTTAGAACCATCAATAGTTCAGTCAGGAAATATTTCCATAAACGTAGTAAGTGTAGGTATCTAAATTACATGTAAATGTTATCATAAGATTTAATGACTTATAGAAGCAATGTTCTAAGGTACTTCGAACAGCAAGGCAATAGGTTAGTTAGTAATTGGTAAAGACTGGTAACATATAAACAAATTTGCATACCCCCTAAAAAGGGCCTCCCCCATGGCGCAGTGGTAGCGTCATTGCCTTGTAATCAAGGGGTCCCGGGTTCGATACCCGGTGGAGGCACAAGTGGTTCGGATCCCACTTCAAACTGTAGGTCCAGTCCCGATTAGCCTTACTGTGCATAAAGTGGACTTAAAAAGCACCAACTCAACTCAACCCATACCCCCTAAAAAAAACTGCCTTTAAAAATTAAATCACAAATTCCTCACTGAGTGGGCATCCTCCCTCCCCCCCCCCAAAGCAAAAAGGTTAATACGTACAGTGAACAAAAGTAACAGAGAAGCATTGGGAACATTCTGGGCAATATAGTAATTTATTTTCAATTTTCATAAGACATGTTCACATTTGAAAAATCAGAGCCTGGCAAAAACTCCTTTTCCGGTAAACCAGGTTAAAAAAAAATGCAGTCCAAGTAACCGAATTAGAATAATAAAAATGCTTTGACTGACATGAATGTATGGTCTAACGTGTTGTCCTTCCCGCGGTCGACTAGCGTTGACTATTCCAGACAAGACCAAGCGCCAACACTGCTTGGTCTTGTCTGGAATAGTCAACGCTAGTCGACCGCGGGAAGGACAACACGTTAGACCATACATTCATGTCAGTCAAAGCATTTTTATTATTCTAATTCGGTTACTTGCACACATAAAACTAAATGCATTTGATGCAAAAGAAACGCACCGAATGATGTACTAAAGTGTGTATTTTGGGGTTTACCAAGAATCGCTCATGACCACCTGCCACTTTACACCCTTTTTCTGCCTTCAACAGGCGGCTATGAAGTGGCGCGCTCCAAAGCCATCACACACTCCTCTCTCTCCACTGAAGTCACATGACCACTACATTGCTGCCATCTGTCGGATACACTCCTCAAGTACCAAATTATAGCATATGGTTATACACTTTGATGCATTTTTCTGTTTAGATTATAGGCCTATATTTTGTTATTAGGATGAAAGTTGACCATTTTTGTAATTTATTTTTCAAATTACAATACTGTGAGAGTTTTTAACCTCTCCTGATGAGGTAGTGTTTTTTTAAAAAAAGATAACTTGAATGAGACCCAAGGGTGCCCTCAGAGGGGGAAGGGGGTAAGTGCCCCCGAGATGTCTGTGAAAAGTTCGAAAGGTGAAATTGTAACGACATTTTATTACACATAATATTGTTTTCTGCGATTTAAAGGCTGTCATCTACATTTAATAATAAAAGTTTCTGTAACTGAAGGGCAATATATGAAATCTGTCTCTGCCCCCCGCCCTGAAAAAATTCTGCGGGTCCCTTTCTGAACCCCTTTTACACGAGGCACTTTGGGAGTAAATGTCAAAAACAGTCTCAGAGATATGTCCAGGTTGGGATAAGATATGCCGACATAATATTTTATGAATCAGTTTTATGTTAGGTTAGGTTAGGTCAGGTCAAGAGAGATTGCTATTGATATAGACACTGCTTGAAACTTGCTATTTCGCTCTCAATGTCAATGGAATTTAGGTCCTGCTTTGTTTTGTAGTTGTTCTTATTTTTAAGCTTTGAATGGCGCCCTCTGTACATGGCGCCTAGGCTCTAGCCCCCCTAGCCTGCCCGAGGAAAATTGAGGGATCCTTAGAAAACAGAGGAAATTAAAACCAACTTACCAATGCAATTCCTTGGCCCAATACCAAAGGGCATATACGTGTACGGAACGATTTTATCCAAATTCTCAGGACTGAACCTTTCGGGGTCGAACTTCTCGGGATTAGGGAAGTAATTTGGGTCGTGGTGGAATCCCTGTATGGGAATTAGAATAGTTGTGCCTGGATCCATTGTGACTGAAGTTCCAGGGAACGTGTATTTCTTGACGCACTTCCTATCTGTAGCTGCGGCGGGTGGAAACTTCCTTATCGTTTCTGAAATTAAATGTAATCCTCGATTGATTATCTACGCCACAAACATGCAGTGAGAGCGAGAGTAATGTATAATGAGAAATTAAGAGCGTGTAAAAAGGTCGAAGAAAAATACTAATAGTGAGAAGAAAGAGTTAGAAAGAACGTGGAAATGGCAGAGTAAAGAGACAGCAAGAGAGAGAGAAAAGGAAATAATAAAGATACAGTAAGAGAGTGAGTAAGGGAGAAAGAAAATGCGATAACGTGGAAAAGGAAGAATAAATAAACAATAAGAGTGTGAGTAAGGAAGAAAGAACAAAAAGCGTTGAAAGGCAGAAGAAAGACAGTACGGATGTGAGTAAAGAAGACAGAGAAAACGAGAGAGGGAAAAGGAAGAATCAAGATTTGAAAAAGGCGTGAATAAGGAAGAAAAAGAGAGCTAGAGCGTGCAAAAACAAGATGAAAGTGACTATAAGAAAATATATAATGCAGAAAGAGAGAGATAGATTGTGAGTAAGAAATAGGCAGCAAGAGTGAGAAAATGAAAGAACAAAGAGACAGTAAGAGTGTGAGTAAAGGAGGAAGAAAATGCGAGAGCATGGAAAAGGAAGAGGAAAGAAACAGTAGGAGTGTGAGTAAGGAAGAAAGAGAGAAGAAGAGTATGGAAAAGGCTGAGTAAAGAGGCAGAATGTGAGTAAGGAAGGAAGACACAGCAAGAGCATGAAGAAAATATAATAATATAGAAATGAAAGAGGCGTGAGTAAGGAAGAGAGAGATAATTGAGCGAGAAGAAGCAAGAAGAAAGTGACTAAGAGAACGAGTAATGAATAGAGAGAGAGCGAGAACTTGAGTAAGAAACATGCAGCAAGAGCTAGAAAAGGAAATATTAAAGAGACAGTAAGAGCGTTAGTAAGGGAGGAAAAGAAAGCGAGAGCGTTGAAAAGGAAGAATAAAGAGATAGTAAAAGTGTGACTACGGAAGAAAGAGAGAGGGAGAGTGTGGAAAGGCAAGATAAACATTAAGAGTGTGAGTAAAGAACATAAAAGACAGAAAGAGCGTATAAAGAGAAGAGAATAAATGGAATACTCAATTGATATCCTACACTACAAACTATACGTAAAATGTACTACTTTCAATTTTAATATGTAGCCAATATCAACAGTAATGAAAACATGATTGCATATTCTTCATCTTGTCAGGAATAATCAGTTGGGTTCTTTCCTTCTCAAAACTCTGACAAGGCAAGACCCTTTAAAATTACGACCAAAGAAGGAACAATAACGTTTAGTTCATTTAAATAACAACAACAAAGAAACGTGTGAATATAAGAAAACCAGCCAGGCGTCCTGGGGTCGAATACCAGCCTGGTAATTGTAACGTTTTTAATATCCACATATTATAAACTTTACATAAACTGAAAATTCGACGTAAATATCCGTAGTTCAATTTTCGGCCATCAGAGGCCGTTGTCCTCGATAGCTCTACCGGTGCTGCCTCTAGCGGCAGACTCGGTACAAGCGGGCTGTGCGTAAAACCTCGGCAGTGCTTCAGAGTCGCTTCTATCGACTGGAACGGAACGGCAACAACCCTTTGGCTCTACTTGGCCGGCGAGAGGCGTACCTAACATGCTGCCTTGGTGGACGGAAGCCTTCCTGGTGTTTCACTCGTAAAATGGGCCACTACTAAGAGAATAAGGACATTAATCGGAGTGCTGTATTACATGGCTATAGAGGCTGAACACTGTTGGTTTAGGTACGTAAAAAAACTCTCTGCTTTGCTATAGGGACTTAATAACATCGTGCCATCGTTCCAGGTCGCCCCCCCTTTTGCCCTTTTATCACGCATAAGGTGCCGTTAAAAAACAACAACTTTTTTTGTACTCTTATTCCCCTTCCCCCCCTTGTTTGTGTCGCCTTTTTGGGTGCAGTGAATGTACTAAGTGAAGTAAGAAAAACTATTGACCAAATTAGCGAGAACTGAATTGCATAACTTTTGCTTGACCATGGATTCAAAATACTATTTTGGTAGCTAAAGATTTATTGTGGACGTAAATGATCTCTTAACAATTGTGTACTCCCCTTTTGAGTGGACGAACGCATCAATTGCATTTCGTCGATCTTGTAATGTAATTCTTCGACCCACGTTTGACGTTTTGGTCTGATCGCCCAAGGCTTGTGGTTAAAGTTCATTGCTTACAAAAAGAAAATCTACGAACCTTCCACCCCTCCTTTAGTCAATTCGGGACCATTGTTCCATTTACACCTTTCATTTTTTAATGGTAGCATTAAAAGTCGGGAGAATTGGGACAATATTAATGAATGGGAAAAACGACTATCATAAAGTAAATTAGCGTGACAATATAAATGAAGACTTGCAGTGTATTTAACACATCTGGAAGATAGTTGAAAGGTATTGTCTAATTGTCTAATGTATATTGTTTAATTCGGTCAGGTTAAAGACACGTACGCGTACTTGTTACCTATTGTTAATGGTGTTTGATTAACTGATATGAATTTAAATATACACGCAGGACGTGTTAGGAATATTTGACGTGGACGCACGTCGTCTTTGTGAACTTGCAATTTGACTTATACCGACCTTGTTAATTCTGGACTCTTTTACGGGTTGCTTGTTGTTTACGAAATACATATATGTTAATTGAGTAATGCATTTTGTTGTTGATAATTGACAAACATAAGTTGTAGTTTTACCTTACCTATAATCTATAGTAAGTAAGTCAATATATATATATAAAATACACGTTACGAGGCAATTATAATTTGAAGACAAAAGTACCATTTTGATAATCGTAGGCATATACGATAAGCAGGGTGAATAAGATACGGATTTACAAGGACAAACTAACGCAATGAAGAAGGCACGGCGTGTTATTCATTGCTGGACCCTTTGACTTTACATGTACATTTACATATATTTGTGTGTGCATTTTCTTACAGGGCTTGTCTCGCGCTTCTCGTCGATTTTGCCTGTTGACTCCTGCATTGTCGTGCGAGAAGTGCGACACAAATTGTAATTTGTGATATATAGTGAGGGTATTCAATCTTATCGTGAAGTTGGGATTGCCGCGCAGCCGCTTCCAGATTAAATATCGCGTGCAATCACAACTTGACCCTGTATCATTACATAATGGAGGGTCCCTTCATCAATGTCATCATGTCATCACTCATCCTCATCTTCGCGATTACTCAAAAGTGGCAGAAAAGCGAAGCAAAATAAACCGAATCAATCAATAAGAAAACCAGAAAAAATCTGCTTAGTGAGAGAGAGAAAGAGAGAGAGTGGGAAAGTGATAGGAAACAGCAGAGAGCAAAATATCGAAAAAGAGAGCAAGGAAGAAGAAAAAATGTTAAGAGTGTGAGGAAGGAATAGGAAACACTAATAGCTTGAAAAAGGAAGAAGAAAAACAGTATGGACGTGATGAGGGAGGAGGTAAGATACATTAAGAGCGAAAAGGAAGAACGGCAGTCAGAGTGCGAGTAACGAAGAAAGAGACAGCATGAGCGTGAAAGAGGAAAAAAAAAATATGGAAAAGGCGTCGTAAGGAAGAAAGGGAGCGAGAGCGAGGAAAAGGCAGAAGAAATAAAGAGTAAGAAAGTGAGTGAGAAATAAAGAGATAAGTTGTGAAATGGCTGAAGAATGAAGCAGTTAGAGCGTGAGTGTGAAAGAAAGAGAGAAGAAGACCCAAAATGACAGAAACAGCAAGTGCGTGAAGAAGGAAGAAAGAGAAAGCGCTAGAGAGACAGAAGAAAGAGACAGTAAAAGCGTGAGTAAGAAACAAAGCTTGGAAATGGAGGCAGAAAGAAACATAAGGTTCATTAGCAAGGAAGAAAGAGTGTGAAAAGGAAAGAGGCATAAATGTATAAGGAGACAGACGAGCTTGAGAAAGGAAGAATAAAAAGACAGTAAAGAAAACCAACAGAGTCATAGGGTGTTGTAATAGAAGGTACCCAAAAGGAAGAGCAGAAAAGATTAACAAGCAGTGATACGAAAGGAAAGAAATAGAGGAACAGAGTAAATGGAAGGACCAAAGTATAAACCATAGGAATGGAAGAAGAAATTATGCAATATTTGGAGGTGTCCCTCTTAACGCACATTCCTTGTTCCCGATAAGAAAACAAACACTGTCTTGAAAACAGATAAACGATAACCTTAAAATTCTACATTTCATTCTACTTTAACAAAAACATGGATATAGTTCATTCTAGTCCTGGCGTTTCCTACTGACTGTCCTCGGATCCTACTTTCAAATTGAGATCCTAGACTCAACGAACGTCTGTGTACTAAGCTGACTTGCGGCAAGAGTATGAAGCCTTGATGCTATCTTGGGCATTATCCTTACCTGATATCACCATGTCAAGATATGTCATTTTACTGATCCCCTCGTAGGTTATCTGCCCATCATATTCTTTGAGGGTGCTTTGTATTTCTTTGACAAGACGTTCTTGGACGTCCGGATTGACAGCGAGTTCGTACGTGGTAAAGCTCAAGGCGGTGGACACTGTTTCGTATCCGGCGATGAAGAAGATCACAGCCTGGGCTGTTATGGTGTCGTCATCTAAAACTGTAAACAAGAAGAATATGTTATGACTTTTTTGTTTTCTTTGCTTGTTTAATGTTGTTGCTTGTGTTGATATTGATTTTTTTTTACTTTATGTTGAAGATTTAACACAATTAAATTAAGACCGTGTCCGAAAGGAGCAACAAGGTATTACTTGAGGCGAACATCCTTCGAAAATGATCTCGCAATTCGGACTTGAAGTTGTGGACTGGAAGTGAAAGTCTTTCGAATTGCTATTCGACTGCAGCGCCAAGTACAATCTGTATATAAAACTGAGAATACATTGTTTTTTCCGCGAATTTAAACACTTGTTTTTCACCATAGAAATCACATATCATTTTCAAATGTTCTCAAACACACATTTGCACACATTAGAAGAACCTCAACAAACAACTTGCTGACTTTCTATCTCCGTGATTTGAAACAAATCAACAACGAGTATACGAGTCAATGTACTGAAGCTTGCAACGATGCGTTCTCCGCGCTGTGGTATCGATTGCTAAATTAATTGGAGCTTTCGAACTGCATTAGGTGACGTCACTTCCACCAAGACCATACTTCAAGTCTGCTCTTTGTACCTTCGAACACAGCCTACGATCCCAACACCGGAAGCTGAAGTAATTGACGGTTTCAAGAAATTTCTAAAAAACATCCAGTCTAAGAAAGAGACAGTCTGTTCTTAAGTTGGTATCCAAGAAAATGGGTGGTGATTCGACAGAACGAAGATTGAGATATGGGAGAAGATGAGTCATTCCACAGAAAGTGAGCATAGATTGTCCCGACCGTAACAGTGCATAAAACACAATTATCTCTTTATAAGTACAGCATGACAAAAAGTAATCAAGCATATCATGTAGTACAAAGCGTCAGCAGTCTGGAATGTGTTTTTACCAGTTTCCCTTTGAAGTGTAACCAACAGCGAAACCTTGAAAGCACTGTTACGGTTGGAACATGTAGGCTCACTTTCTGTGCAATGGCTGAGATGTAAAGTCTATGGAAGAAACTAGTTTTTTTTTAATGCTCGTTGTATTGAGATTGTGACATGGTGACAATGGTGACATCCAGTTGCTGTGACTGTGAGTGTTCAAATTGATAAAGACTTCAATAAACCTTGGGCATAGGGTAAGATTTAACATGATTTTAATACAAAATTTTACGTATTAAATACGTCGTCGTTGTCAACATCATTTCGTTGCGATTTCTAGCCAAAGTTGCTGAGTTCAGGTACTATTATCACAAGCAATTATATATGATATGTTCCAACATGATGATTACTATCGTCCACTTTCTTCGAAACACTATTGACTTCTTACTGAGTGTTTTTGTCCAGTCTTATGATAGTATGACGTCTAAATAATTGTAAGGGTCATGATTGTTTAGAATTAGATTGTAATCCAATGTTTGAGCGAAACAATAAAGTATCCAAATAACTGCAGTTCGAAGCTCAGAGATCAATGTAGATATTGATATCGGAAATAGAACCTGAATGCATAATAATTTTTTTAATAAAATGTCTCGATACTGTTGTCTTAAGTGGCATTGAAAAAATAAATGATTGAGCAATTATATAGCTTCTCCGGAGTGACAGGAAGTTCAGGACACAATTTTTAAACGTGCTAAATGCTGATTAACTAAAACATGACCTGTATTAAATAACTAAAATTAAAATCGTAATATTAAATACGATTAATTTTACGATTCATGATTTTAAGGCGAGTCCCATAACCATACCGTGCACGGAGATTGGACAGATTGTCTTGACACATTATGCAACGTCACAAACATACGCTAAGATCAAAAGGTAATGAGTGCAGAGGGAAAATAATTACTTTTGAAAGTCATGCACTTACAGGCGTGTCCGGAAGGAACTGGCGGGGTGTAATAACCATCTCATTTTCGTCATTAAAAAAGGAACATAAAATATAAGACTGACGATTAAAATACAAGCCACAAATCGCGTTATATGGCCATATCACCATACTCATGCAAATTGGACAATGTGTAGCCTAAGCGTTGTAGCTTCATGTTCCTTTTTCACAGAAACTATTCGGTATGTGAAGATGAAATTTTAACATTATGGTCTCTGACTATTCGCTATCATTTTAGCACTTTACCACAGGTTTTCCAAACATTCTGACAATATTTATATTATTTAATAATGAAAGTAAACAAAGTAAATCAATGTTGGCACAACTAACTAACTCACAAATATTATACAATACAAGAATTTAACCAGAAGTAACAAGTGGCATTAAAGTAGTTCATCTTTGGATAGATGGTCGTAATTTTTTTGCCTTCATATCATTTGTCATTGTGTGTTATTTTCATACCTATAGCGGTTGCCAAACTATTGATTTTTTCATTTGAAGAATAATTCTTCACTTTAAGAATGCAACGGAAGTTAAATTATCGATTCATGCCCAATTCACAGATTCCCAATTCACAGACTGCCTGAATTCCTTTCCGATTCAGCGATCATGACCCCCGGCGGAGTGTGACACGTGCAGTTTTTGATGTTTTCTCAAATTATGGTTTTTAGTGAATAATCAGTCCTACAATTACATTTACCGCCACGCCATAGAAAAATTAGTCTGCCTCAGGTTTTCTTCCCTGCTTACCTGACGTAACTAAGCAAGAGAATGGCTTCACTTCCTTCCAGTTATAAATGCAGTTCATTGGTCTTGTTCAATGTTAACCTGTATGTACAACCTGTTTTTTAGTGAATTGTGGATTGAAGTGTTATAGGAATTGTCCTTTTCGCCTCCTCAGGCATCAATTGACAAAACTTAAGAAACTTGTATATCACTTGTAAGTTCATATGCTATGGTAGATATATGAGAATGGAAAACGTTGTTTAACTTTGAGAATCGTGTATTGTGTTTTATAGCCAGCAAGCCTTGGGAGTTAAATAGAGATTTATGTTCTCGACACATGGAGAAGCGGACTAACTTTGTGCCGAGTTGTGTTCAAGTGAAGGACGTTGCAACACTCTCCATAAAGAGCACATATTTTATAGCATTATTTTACCACATTTTCGTGTTTGGATAAAATATAAAGAAACTTCAAAACTTACTCTTTGACATGTCCTTTTTCCTTCCTCCTTTACTGTCAGATTCCTCTTCATTGTCATCTTCTGTCAGCTGACCTTTCTTAGCAAGCATCATGAGATGGATCATATCAGGCCGCACTATATTTTTCTCCTCTCTGATTCGTATGGTGTCCCCAACAAGCGCCCTAAAGAAATTGGTTACTTCCTGCTGCATGAAAGTAACGCCAAGCTTGGCTGCCAGCTTGGGGAAGAACATCAGGACCATGATGAGAAAGTTTCTGGAAGCACCTGAGTTTATGAGCGCCTTCGCCATCTTGAGGAACTCACAATCAGGGTCACTGAGTGAGTTGCACTGCACCCCAAAGGCCGTCGTGGCGATGACGTCATTGGAGAACCTCGAGAGGCAGTCCTTCATCTCAACCATCTCTCCGTTCCTCGCAGCATCCTCAAAGAACCTCACCAGCTGATCACCGCACTCGCAGATGAGATGGAGCATCTTCTTCAACTTCCCAGACGTGAAGGCAGGGCTCAATGTGGCTCTCATGTCCCTCCAACTCTGACCGGACAAGTTGTTCAAGGTTCTACCCAGAAGGACATCATTGTCCGGGTCTGTAAACTGTCGTCTGTCCATGAAGTGGTCGAAGTCTTTCACCAGTATAGCTTTCAGGAGCTCAGGATCTCGTACCAGGAGAGTTGGTTGTCTACCACTGAAGTAACCTGCAAGCTTATGAGGATGGAGGTCTTGATACATCTGGTTCACCCAATCAGAAAAGGACATTTGTCGTAGGGCTATTCCTTTCATATTACCGAATAAGGGTACAGGTTTCAGAAAAGGAACTCCCCTCTTCTCCCAGAAATCATAGGTCCATGTGAAGTAGACATACAGAAGGGTGATGACGGTTGCTATGATCAGACCTATATCCAGGAGAAGCGACCCGAAGAGAAACGCCATGATCGTGAGTCTGTCTTTCTTCTTGAAGGAATGAAACAGTTGTACTCCAGTCCTGGAAGGAAGAATATTATTATTATTATTATTAGGATTGTAGGAACCACTGTATTATTTTATAATTATGTATTCAATTCTGTAATTTTTAAAACGAATTTTTGACATAGTGATGTACCTGGTTGTAAAATCGTGCTCATCACTTAAATAAATATTATTATTACTATTATTACTGTTTTTTTAAATGGTGGAGTTAAGGCCGTACAAAGTCATATCTTCCACTCAACCATACATGTAAAATTACACATTAATACATTACACACAAATTATACGGTGATGTCCAAACTCAAGACGTTCCAATTCAGGAACCGTGACGAAAGTTCCCAACTCAGGAACCACAGTTAAGGACAGTTTTTCCAAACGTTCTTATCGGTACTGCAGTTACCCTTAAATACTGCGCACATAGCCATTTACAGAAGAAAGTGCTGTGCTTTACGGAGAGTTTGTTCGTTCTTCTAATATATTATGAGTAAATTGCTTATCTTTGGCTCGTAGGTTAAGTTAGCAGTTACACAGGTGTGGGTAATGTCATCTATTTCTAACACCAATTCATCTTCTGCTGAAGCAATTAGTAGGACTTCCTGAGTTGGGAAGACTTTTCACTGAAACATGAAACATTTTAAAGAGCAGTTCCTGAGATGGCAATGCTTTCATTGGAACTTCCATAGTTCCTGAGTTGGGAAATCCTGAACCGGGAATAAGTACTCAAGCCCCTACTTGCATGGATCCTGTAGCGACCGTGTTGAAAATTGGTCGGTATTCGTTTGCTCGGTGAAGGATCTCTCTTTCGCGGGTGGCATCCCTGCTCTGAGGATGTTTGTGAGTGTCCATTCATCCATGTCATCACTCATCTTCGCAAGTTAGCCAAAAGTGGCACAAGAAGCGAAGTAAATTAAAGCAAGTCAGTCAATCTACATGTAAACGTAAACAAAGATATAACCTTTATCTACGCGTAGACAACAAAAGTTTACATATACACGTAAACGACGACGGTGTCCTTCTGTATAGCTGATGACTAGACCTCGGATATAAGGTTTTTAACCTATTTTTTTCCTTTGCAGGTAAATAAGAAATAACAAGGCATGTCAGCGTTTCATTAAAAAACTAAACAACTGACGAAACACACACACAGTTGCGGCGATTAGAAGCGGCAATTGCCTCCTACTTTTTGCCCCCGCACTCTATGCACTCTTAAGCCTTGTATACTAAGAGAAAGTAAAAAACCATCCTTGCGCCCCCCTCCCCTTCCTTACCCAGTTTTAGCACACAATCGCCTCTACTGCCTGCACAGTCCCAAGTGCAAACTTCTGATCTGTGTGGCCTTGCTCACTTTCGCGTCAGTTCCGTTCTTCTGTGGCATTCACGCCTTGCGAGGTAACATTTCAACATTCAAATTTGCACCACTGACTATGTTTTACTAAATTTCACGCATGATTTCCAGAGTCAGTAATTCTCGCATAATTCCAGGAATTCAAAGAATTCCAAGTGAGTAGCCACCCTGATACTGTGCAGCAAATTTTACACACTAAATGATTTATCATGTCAACAAGTAAATTTTGCTAATAGAATAAGTATAGTATCGCAATAATTTGTGGACAATTTTGAAAATGATGCATATAAATGAAAATTTGGTTAGAAAATTAATATTTGATTGTTACATATAGATAGCTACCTACAAAAAATTCTTACGGTTCCTGTGACTTTTTTAAACAATTGTATCTAATCAGTACTTATCAGGAATATTGTACCATTTAAGTTTTTTGAAACCTACTTCAGGAAGTTTCGAGCCTCATTTAATATTTTTAGAACTTACTTCAGAATTTTTAGAACCTGTTTTAGGATTTTTAGAGCCTATTTTAGGTACCTTAAAGCACACCTTTTACAATCTAAAAATCCGAGGTAATCAAGGAGTCCCGGGTTCGATATCCGGTGGAAGCACAAGTGGTTCGAACTCTACTTTAAACTGCAGGTCCAGTCTCGATTAGCCTATATGCGCATAAAGTGAACTTGAAACCATCTATGCGTAGGCACTGAAAGTCTACACCTGCCAGTAAACACCGACAGTTTACTCGCGTAGAAAATATGGTATTCACCTACTCGTAGACAACATAGACTTTGTAATACACGTCCACAGTATAATCTATGTGGTATCTGAAGTGGCTCAAGTTCCAATTGTGAAATTACGTTATCATCATTCTACACATTCAATTTCGACATGAATCGAATTCCATACATGCCATTAAGTAAATACTGAATAGGTTTTCTGATTACTTGACACCTCGTTCATAATTATTGTTTCGTCCCCCTACTATATGATTTGCAGTGCCACGGGACATCAGTACACAACACGACCTTACAGATAATTATCCTGGTCATGGGCGTATATAAGAGGTCCAAACCCCCCTTTAAGGTTCAATAAAATTACCACATTACCTGTTCTATCCGCTTGTTCATAAAAATTTCTTCGGACTAATTTTATTTTCCTAAATTCGAAACGTATAGGACATGATACGGATGGGAAGAAAATTACGTAATTTCACACACTAGATGGCACTGCAGACCAAATGTTTGCAATATCCTGATAGTTTCGGAATTTGTGCGATAAGAAACTGGGGACTGTTAAATCAGTTATATTTTTTCCTTCGAGTTTTCGTAAAGGAATTTAGTTTTTAAAAACGTCCCCCTTCCAGATGTCCATTCCACTGTAATATACTTTCACCTAGAAATTTAGTGAGAGGAATCTTATAGCCGTTATTAAACGATATATTTTCAAGCTGATTAAATTTCAAAGCAACTACGGGTAAAGGGGGTGCAGTGGGCGGAAATCAATTCTGGGGGGGGGGCAAACATTTAAGTAAAAGAAAGCAAGGCTAGTCGACTCTAAGAGTAGCAGGACAAAAGAACACTCAAGATGGTATTAGTTTTTATGTCTTTCTTGCATTATTTCTTCCAGACGGCCAAGCGAACCTGCAGTGGGGCACAGGGGGGTAACTGCCCACTTAATTTAAAATTTTACCAGGAGTTCGCCCTCGGCGCCAAACAATCTATATCAAAAAAATGTAAAGAGAATGCCATGGCGTCCCATGAAATTCTTTGTGCCCTATTAAATCAATATTGTTTTGAGTTTCCAAAAATTTGGATCAGAAATTTTTCATGCTCGCTTCGCTTGCTATTTTACTTCTTTTCTTTACTGCATTGTAAATTACTAGAAAGAGAGAGAGAGAGACAAAAATAATAACAACTAAGAACTTCAGACTGTTGCTGCTAAACAGTTTTGTCTTAAATTCAGGAAGAATTGTTCGGAGAGCTGCTCCCGTGGCGGAGTTGTTAGCACATCGCGCTACGACGCCAGGGGTCTCACGTTCGAATCCTGGCCTGGGAATGGGTGTTTGTGAGTGTCCATTCATCAATTTCATCATACCATCACTCATTTCCATCTTCGCAAATTAGCCAAAAGTGGTATACAAAGCGAAGTAAAATAAAACAAATCAATCAATCAATTGTTCGGAGGAAAAGGAGCGCGCACATTTCAGAGACAATTTATATCATCTTTGTTGTTGATTTGTTATGGGAAGGATGAATTGATTATGTAATGTATTTGAAAATATATACGGGGGGTCCAAAGGAATGTTTTCACTGTTTTATAGTCCATATCTTCTGGCAAAATTGACTTGCGGGTACAATTTTTGGCACTGAGAGAGAGTTATGTTAGATGTTCAAAATGACCACCAGCAACTTCTAAACAACTCTGATGGCGCCGAACTGCAGACCCTACTACGGCCGTCAGTGTATCTGGCATAATGGCAGCTCATGATGCTATAATTTTTTCACGTAGCTCGTTGAGTGTAGTTGGTTTTTGTCGATACATGTCATCCTTGACGGTCCTCCACAGGTAGAAGTCCAGTGGTGCCAAATCAGGGGACCGAGGTGGGTACTCAAGAGCACCGCGTCGACCTATCCACCGTCCGGGTAGAGTGTCATCCAGGTACGACCTGACATCGCGATGGTAGTGAGCCGGGGCTCCATCTTGCTGCAGGTAAAATATTTCATCGCCAAACAGGCTTCGGATGGCAGGCAAAATCCTTGACTCAAGCATTTCAAGATAGACCTCACCTGTTACGGTACCCTCGAAGAAGAAGGGACCAATCAAACCACGCGATGACAGACCACACCACACGCTAAGCCCCTGTAGATTCACTGCCTTCTCCACATAAACGTGAGGATTGACGGGCGACCAATAGACACAATTGTGGCGGTTCACCGTACCGTTAAGTTTGAATTGCGCCTCATCAGACCACACAACTGTCTCTGCAAATTCCCCATCCTCGCGAACCATGTGCTCAAACCATTCGCAGTATTCGACCGTACGATCCGGTTCGTCCTCGTTCATCGCGTGTATCAGTCTTGGAATGTACATTTTCCACTGTGCACCCTTCAGAATGCGTCTTACGCTAGACCGGCTCACCCCACTTTCGCACGCTCTCTGGTTCACTGATTTTTGCGGTGATCGGGTGAAATGTTGCAACACCGCAGCACTGGATCACTTGTAGCTGTTCGTGGTCGGCCGGATCTTGCCTTGTGCACATCATGAACAGTTCCGTCGGATTCGAACTTATCACGAATACGGGCTATTTTTCGACGTGTTGGAGGCCGTGTTCCAAACTCATTCTGCCACTGCCGTTGAATGTTCTCGTACTTCCAGAACCATTTCAATACAGCCTTGCGTTCCACAAATGTTAAACGTACCGTAGCCATTGTTGCTACTCGACTGTCTTCCGCTGTACTCGCGTGATCGCTCCAACACTCGCGCATGCGCGGTGCAAATTGTCAGCGCCACCTACCCGCGACAAATTAAACAGTTACAGTACACGTCCACATGAGATTAGTACGTGTAAGTCTGTTTGTTTCGAAATTATTACATTAAAAACAGTGAGTACATTTTCTTGTACCCCTCGGTGTATATATATATATATATATATATATATATATATATATATATATATATATAATATACACACACACCCTGAATGCAATAAAACTAAAAGAGTGGGATAAAATGAGGCCGTCAAGGCTTTTGTCGCTCCTAATCAGAGGGTCTGCGCACGACTAAGTCAATGATATACTTCGAAATAGATTTCTGTTTCTTTTTAAGAAGTTAAAGAATATGATAATGGATATGTACATACACACAACTTTGTCGGGTCCAGCACCTCCCCCCCCCCCAGCAAGCTTCAGGTCAGCTGCGTCCCGGATTATCGCTTATGAAATATAGCAACCCTAATCATACCAAAAGTTGAGTCCCCTCCCTTACGTGAACTATATATACGCCCATGATCCTGGGCATATGTTCAGGTGGCACACGCCAGAGTCTCATTAGCCTGCTACGCACATTGCAGTTACACAATGTGGAAGTGAGCTTGACTTTACCAGAAGGTCACCCCTCAAACCCCAGGTGAGTGATAACATGTTTGCTACTGCTGGTGATATATGTCGTAGTTTAAGGCTATGCACTATATTGTTTGAAAATTGTTTTATATGTTGCAGTACTCAAAACATTTTAATCAAAACAGATCACCTAAGTGAATTGAAATCGGGGAAAGTTTTATTACGAAGCGTCCTACGTGCCACCACAATCGCAACTCCAGGGTATGGAGTCACGAATTGGCAACACTCTGCTTCTTGCTCCGGCTGGTCAGTTGGAAGCACGAGTTCTCACCCAGGGACCGGGATTAAGATGATCCCCATTCCTCCAGGAAGGTAACCACCGAATTGCAACACGTCACCGTAAATAAAATTCAAATATTTTAAAATTAAAAAAGTCCAAAAACTTTAATCAAGGATAGCGCGCGTACATACTTATTCGCACAAGCCAAAGATATAATGTTTTGGATCCTGCTCGATTGTAGGCAGTGATGAGTAACTTATTTATCACGACAGAATTCGCGCACCGCCTTCACCGTTAACAGCAAGACCTCAACTGCTTACCTCAGGCGCGAGGTACAGCATAACAGATTGTACTTTCTTACAATACTAGCAACTTATAACATAAAAACAACACAAGAAACACTTATAATTTATATGACAGATCAATGCTAATTAGCGATAGTAATACCAACGTGGAACTTTTGACGTCGCCATATACACGTAGCATCATAGTTTGCGAAAGAGGAATAGAGATGGCAGCACCAGGCGTGCAAGATTAAGAATTAACATAATATATGTGAATAACTTTATAAATAAGAACAAAGCAAATTGGAAAGATGAAGAACAATAAAATATACTATAAGAAGATAAAGAATATATATAAAAGAAATAAACTAATGTATATACTCGACAAATTAAATCAGTGATCATATGTAAATTATTCAGAAAACTAAGAAGTCAAAGCACTGATACAAATATACGTCTTTGAACAGATCTTGAATCTGTATGATTGATTTACCATCCCCATAGTGGAAACTTTGTTTAAATCAGTGGCGGCGCGTTCCAATCGACACCCCACAGCACTTTTTGGTTGCGCGTTTCAACCGCAGCACCTACTTGGATGCGCGTGTGAGTCGTTTGCACCAAGTATACACTCTGTTGTACCCAGTTAGTTTTGGCGCGTTCCAATCGCAGCCGCAAGGAAGAACATTAGTATTATTCCCAAAGCTTAAAGGAAAAGTATAAAGGAATTCATTACATCGTCAAAACATAAATAAATTGAAATCCAGAGGATAGTTCACAAAGAAGACAAGAAGGAAGTCCAGATCCAGAACGTCCATTAAGAAGGAAGTCCAGATCCAGACCGTCCATTGAGAAGGAAGTCCAGATCCAGACCGTCCATTAAGAAGGAAATCCAGATCTGTCCATTACGAAGGAAGTCCAGATAGAAGAATATTCAAATAGAGAAAAGAAATAATAAAAAGCATATTGAGATGAAAATTAACTGTAAACGAGAATTATAGAAGAAAGTAGCTTATCATGTAAATATTCTTACTTCATGTATCCTGTGTTTAAATAATATATTCGTTTAAACGTCTCCATTGGAAGGCATCCTGTCTGGTTTCGTTGTCTACAAACAACCCTACCCTGTAGATATGCTAGCCAAGGTTTAAGATTAAGATTTATGCTCCTTGCACCAAATGGAAGTAGCATTCCCAAAGCCTAAGGGAAGAAGATGCAAGAAGGATAAAGTAATTACCAAATCGTATAGAAAGTGGAAATAGAAAGAAATTAAGAAGAAATTCCATAAGCAAACCATCCACTAAGAAGGAAGATCCATATTGTCCAATACGAAGGAAGTCCAGATCCATACCGTCCATAAAGAAGGAAGTCCAGATCCAGACTGTACCCTAAGAAAGAAGGATGTCCAAATTCAGAAAAAAACATTAAGAAGGAAGTTCATATAGAGCAATATTCAAATCGAGACAAGAAATAATAAAAAGCATATTAGATGAAAATTGACTGTAAATGAAAATTACAGAAGAATGTAGCTTATCATGTAAATATTCTGTTTCCATGTATTCTGTGTTCGAATAATATATACGTTTAAAAGTATCCATTGGAAGGCATCCTGTCTGGTTTCGTTGTCTACAAAGAAACCTACCCTGTAGATATTCTAGCTTAGGTTTAAGATTAAGATTTATGTACCTTTGCACAAATGGAGGTAGCATAAATAAATGGCGACCAACTTTTGGGGCTAGAAAATTAGGAACCAGACAGCGAAGAGAAAAAGAATAATTGATAATGGAGGAAAAGGATAAAGATGGAAATGAGAATGTAAAAGCTACAATGAAGGAAGACTGAGAGAAAAGGGAAACTTTCAGCTGTTGTGAATAGGAAGGAAACAAGGAAAAAATTATCCTTTGTAGCACATGTAATGAGACGAAACACTGGATATGCAAAGGAATGAGAAAGGAGAAATACATAGCAATAAGTAAAAGGGAAGAAGACTATACATTTAAGGACTGCAAGAAGGAGAAGCAAAAAGAAATGCAGAAGAAAACAAGAAATCAATCTGACAAAAATGTTCCGAAAGCTGTCAATGCAGATAAATTAAAATAGCAGAAGATTAGAAGGGAAATTTGATGAGAATAATAGAAAATTAGAAGAAAGTAATAGGAAGATAGAAGAAAAGTTCGAAGAAAGTAATATGAAACTAAAATATATGATAGAAGAAGGAAGAAAAGAAAGTGAAGAAATGTACTTAAGAATAGCTAATGCTTGTGAAGAAAACAAAAAGTTTTGGAGATGAGAATTAATGAAACAAATCTGATGATCGAAGACGAAGCGGCAAAGCTCAGAAAGGAAAGTAAACAACGTCTCGAAGAAGTCCATGAAAAATTGGATGTAACCAAGAAAGCAATCGGTTTGGAAAGGAAAACCATGGAAAATAAATTTCAGATAGAAGTGGTGACTTTCAAAATGGATGAATTAGAAAACAAGATGGGGGGAAATGATATTGATATTAGAAAGGGAAAGTCTCGATATAAATAATAAAATTGAAAAAGAAGAGTTGAGATTCAGATAGGAAAACACACGACAGAGTTGAGAAGTCCAGGACGAATTGGAAGCAAACAAAAAGAAAACACTTCATCTTGAGAAGAAAAATGTCGAAAATGTCTCCAAACTAAATGTAATCACGGCTAAACTAAACAAAAGGGAAAAGGAAATAGATAAAATGGCGAACGAAAAAAGAGAACAATTGAACGATATAGCTTTCAGAACAAATAAAATAGAAAAGAAAGTGAAAGAAATGGAGGAGAAGCTAGGAAAGCTATTGGTTCAAGTAAATGTGACGAGACTTAGTTTTTAAAACAGTGACCAAGATGATACTCATTTCAAGAAAGTGATAAAGGATGAAAGTTATAGCGATGAATGTACAACAGAAGAAGAGGAGGAATATAAAGATCCCAAACAACGAAGGAAGAGAAAACGGAAGAGCAGTGAAGATGGAAGCAATAACGAAAGATTCTTAGATATATTAAATAAGGAATACCAAGGGAGTAAAAAGTATAAAACTAGAATACCTAGACTACGGGAACATATCGGAGAAGTGCCCAAAGAAATTTCTGAAGGAACTCACTACAAACGTCCGACTCATGAGGATTCCAGAACACATAATCTAATCCTCATAGAAACATGTTTCGAGCAGTTTGCAGCGGGATGGTATCAACTAAATCAGCACAAGTTCAGAAATTTTAGAGAATTTAGTAGAAAATTCCTGAATTATTACTGCAGTGAAGACATAAAAGAAAGGCAGTTAGAAGCTTTAAAGAGGAAATATGTAGATTGGTCCAAAATAGACAGCCTAGAAGAACATACATGGGAGACGTTAAGGAGTTTGAAAAATCTGAAGGAAGAATGCAGCGAAGAAGAACTGGTTAAACAAACTGTATAAACATTGCCTTTGAGAATACATAGAGCTATAGCGGCAGCAAAGATAAAACAAGTAGACGACTTGATAGATTACCTGAGGACTGAAGTCATACTGAGTAGAACCCAGAACTCGTGGGACAAATAAAAGGAACGACAGAGAAGGGAGTCCTTATGGGAAGAAACAGCATATAGAAGATGACCGTCGTCAGGAGCCTAAGTTTCGAAAACAGGAAATTGGTGTGAGGCATGTTGAAATAAACAACCCACAACGACATAGAGAAAGAAGAAACTCAGGAGGAAATGACAATAACTATGAGAGGAATCACGAGTCTGCAGAAGAAAGGAGGACAGATAGAAGATATCGAAGCTCATGGAGAAATTACAGAAGTCGTAATAACTTTAGACGATATGGCAGAGGAGGAAATCCAAGATGGAGGAATGAGCGAGATGAGAGTTAATACCAGGGACATACCTCGAATGAAGAAGATGAAAGAAGAAATGCACCATTGCGTAACGCATGGCATGCGAGAGGTACGGGGATCGGTGCCCCGCACCTCCACCACGTAACGCAACTCCCATGCTGCGTTTGGGATCGAACCAAGAACCTCTAGATTGAATTGGGTGATGTAGTTATTTCTCATTCATCTCTCAGATGGTTATCACTCGCTTGGCCTAAATGTGATAAATGCAAGAGGTTACATTTAAAGGAATGGCGATAGAAATTAACTTAGGTTAGATATGGGTTTTATACTCTCCATGACTGAACCGATATGGATTGGTTAAGAAAATAATATTACTTGCCTTACAAATAGATGAAGATTGTTCCTACACTTGTCCTCTCAAATGTCACTTGCCTGACCTCCCTGTCAGACATCGATTCAATCTCCCACCATCGTCCAATAATCGTTCTCCACTTTTCTTCTCTCTCACAATCCGCAGACCTTACTCTCTCTCGTATTCTCGCCAACTCATCACACCTCCTGACAATTCCAACACTCATCCCACATACGCCTTCCAAGTCAATCACCCGACCTTTGCCTGATTACTTATTCACCATTCCTATCTCTGTTTCCTACTATGCTAAGAATTTATACTTCTTACCCAATACCTTGGGTACGATATGATTGGAAGAAGAAAGAAACGCAGCAATAGAGCTGACGAGGAATTACATTAACGACGAAAGAAGGTTTCCGGAAAGATAGCAGGAAGAAGATCGCCGAAACCCACCAGATAGAAACCTATATGTAAATATTTGTAAATAGAAGAAATTATAGTTGACCAAAGAATCTACAAAGGCTGTCGCAGAGAAGGTGAGACAGAGCTTTTCCTGGCTTGGCAACACTGCCTATGGCCACACTAGTCACGTCGTGTAGGATGACTCATTCTGTTTCCGTAGCAAGTTGTCACAAGTTGCGAAACCACGTTAGTGAGCAGCTGTGTTGATTTACGTGGAACGTGTTTTGTTTACCCCTCCAGGTTTTTGTGCATAACACTGCTTGTCGAGATGCGTATTCAAGATGGACAGCGACATGCCATAAAATTTTGTTGGCGTTTAGGGAAAAGTGCTGCGGAAACATATGCAATGTGTCAACAGGCATATGGAGATCAAGACAGACTGAGTAGAGCCACAGTATTACCAAGGAGTCATTGAGACTCTGCGCCAGCACGTAGCAAAAAAGAGGCCGCATTTGAAAAACTCCTTCATATTGCACCACGATAACGCACGCCCGCATACCGCGCGGGCTTTTCAGGATTACGCGACGAAGAGAAAAAAAGAAATTTTCCCGCATCCAGCATACAGCCCGGACCTTGCACCCTGTGACTTTTGGCTATTTCCACTTTTAAAGGCCGCTTTACGTGGTCGTCATTTCATGACGAACAAAGAAGTGATCACCTCAGCTCAAGTTTTCTTCAGTTCGCTACCTGACGGCGAATTTTCAAAGACATTCACAAAGTGGCAGGAGCGTATGAACGCTTGGTTATCTGTCAATGGTGCCTATTTTGAAAAAAGATGTACGTCTACTCGATATGGCTGATTCTGAATAAAAATTTTGTGATTTGTAAATTTTTTGTTTCATTTTAATGATTCTTGGAGGGGTCCATGTACATGCTTGTCTTTTAACTGCTATGCAGTCACGACTTTTTGACCTATTGCGCTCATTTTGGTCTCAATCGGCAGCTAATGAACCAAATTTTCACCCTAGTACACTTGCTAGCCAATGGAGGTCGCCGTTTTCCTATACAGGAATTAGTCTCACCTTCTCACTAATTTGTATATAGATAGAACAGAGATTTTGTTCAAAGGGGAAAGTATATGTTGAGAAGTTAAAAAGAGGCCAAAAGTTATTTAGACTCACAAGCTCACAAGCTCCCTAGAAGACATCGGACAAGGATAAGAAAAACATTAGTCATCACCGTAGAAAAGGGAACGTAATATCATAGGAACTGTTGATGGGAATATGAATCTCCAATGAATAAGTTTTACCAACGACTCAACCTTACTAAAAGGCTGGACATGATCTACGTTAACGAAAGGAAGGCGAGAAGACAATTAATGCAAATGATGTGCTACGTATTTTTATGAAAATAAAATTATGAAGCGAAAAAATAAAAACGTGCATTAAAAATGAGAATCTTGTGTATAAGACGAAGAGTAACATGAGTTATAGAAATGAATAGTGAAAATGAAAAATAATTATAATGCATATGTCAATGATACATGAGATGAAGATGATGCACGAAAGAATGTCCCCGAAGTAGAGACAGCAAAAGAGAAAAATGTGCTATTGAAACGCAGAAATTCATTTATTAAGAGCATAAACCTCCTTAATGTACGTCAGTCATGTACAGAACAAGACTGACATTTGACGATAAGAAAAGAGTTGAGTGTTACAGAAACTATAAAAATAGAGCATCTTAGGAAAGACAAAAGAGTAAAGACGTGCCAGTTCCTGAAAAGAAAGTAAAGAAATAGAAGCCAAACGATGATGATGCCAATGCTAAATAGAGTTTGCGAAAAGGAGAGCTGTGTATATGGTATAGGGAGTTTTGTGAATCTAATGTGAAGATTGATTAAGATCGATGAATAGATAAAGAAAAGAAGAAATTTAGAAGGAAGATATAAATATAGATGAAAAACAATAGAACTTACTGTAAGAAGATAAAGAATAAATATAAAAGAAATAAATTAATGTATATAATCGATAAATCAAACCAGTGATCATATGGAAATTCATCAGAAAACTAAAGAAGTTAAAGTACCGATACAAATTTGTGTCTTTGAACACATCTTGTTGGATTTGATATACCTTTCCAATAGTGGAAATTTTGTTTACCCCAGTGGCGGCGTGTTCCAGTCGACGCCCCACAGCACTTTTGGTTGCTCGTTTCAGCCGTGGCACCTACTTGGATGCGCGTGCCAGTCGTTTGGCACCAAGTACACCCTAGGTTGGACATATTTAGTGTTGGCGAGTAGTGTAAAATACAATATTATAAACTCGAGAAAGTATGACCCCCCTCAAGCAGATTTGGCTACACTTAAAACAAGCTCAACATGCCCATATGAGCTTTTTGCTCAAGTGTGGAACCCTGTCTAATCCAAGATTTTTGTAAAAATGTCCTCAAAAATTTCCTGAGAAAGTATGACCCCCCTCAGATTGATTTGCCTATACTTACAAAAGGCACTTCTGTGAGATTGTTGTCCATAAATTTGTTAAAAATATGCCCCTCTTGATATTTTTTTTGGCCACACTTAAAACTAGGCCAAGATACACACACACACCCACCTACCCATTCCTACCCATACCCACCTACACCCACCCACACACACACACACACACACATATTGACCTTGACCTTGACTCTGACGTTGACGTTGACGTTGACGTTGACCCCGACGTTGACGTTGACGTTGACCTTGACCTTGACCTTGACCCTGACCTTGACCTTGACCACACCCACCCACATACACACCTACACCCGCCCACACCCACCCAGATGTTTTCAATGCGGTCCGTGCTTAGGGTATATAAAGAGATTTTGCATTGCATATCAGCCAGTATTGTGAAAGCTGTTGAAGAGAAAGGTTGTGTTGTTCCAGTGCTGCTCATATTTTTTAAACACAAAAATATTGCAGATTTGTATAAATTGAATTACAAATCTATTTGATTTAATTGACAACCTGTCATAGGTTTATTAAGTATAGAGTTTTGATTTGAACCCCAAGAAATTTTATATAAATACCAAAGCCAAAAATATTAACACACATACACACACACACACACACACACACACACACACACAAATCACACTGCTGAACCCAACTGATATTTTTTATTAAGCATAGAATTTTTATTTGAATCCCAAGAAATTGTATATAATAAACAACAACAAAAATGCCAAGTCAAAAACATTGTAATCAATGCAATAAAAATATATCCAGCCCCAATTGGGCTAAGCACCAAAAGATTTGTAATCCAGACAAATACAGAACTCCCACAAAAATATGCCCCAAATGCCATAGAAAATATAGCATGGAATATTTCACATATAAACATAAAGATACTTGTTCTGCACAGTCATCAACATTGCCCCCACAACCATCTACATCTGGTCTGAAAAGGAAGCATGAAGCACCTCTTAATGCTGGACCTGCAAAGCAGCCACGCTATGAACCCATCCATAGCAGTTTTAATGCCCAACGTAGGGATTACCGGTTTGTATCAGAGCCAAGATGTGGTATTAAGAATTTTTTGAACAATATAAATCCTGATCTGCAGGCAATTCTTAATGCACAAAATGGCTCTTATAAGCTCTCCCTCAAATAGTTTGCACAATATAAGAAGCCAAATGGCACAAAATTTACACAGCCCCACATAACAGAAACTGTACCGGTATATTCAAATGCAAATTCAGACACAATAATAAGCAGTTTAATATATCAATTGAACATTAAACACTCTGAATTTGCAGCAAAAGAGTCTGGATGGAGCCTATGCGGCTCTCCACACAAGTTATATGTTAATATTATATAAAGTGCCACGGTGACGAAGTGGTTAGACGTGTTTTCGCGAAGCTCCCGTATTCAGCGAAGCGTGAAGAGTGAAGATGGGAAATTCCTTGGAACAGTGGCGGGGTGCGATCGGGGCATGGAATGCGGTCATCAGGAAGTCGACAATGACAAGAATGGCGGTCAAAGGCAGTCTAAACATTAGTAGTCTGTTTTTCCTAGGACTTGTGACCACCATAGTACTAATTATCTCTGGAATAGAACAAAATCCTGGTCCATATACAACAGAGGATGTTATTCAGAAGTTAATCTCGATGGACGAAAAACTCGATAGTATGTCTCAAACAACCACTAGTGTACAGGGCGATATACGGTCGTTATCTGCAGAATTACGAGAACTGAAGGCTGAGAACTCTTTCTTGAAAGAAAAATTAGTGTTTTGTGAATCGAAGCTGGACGATCTTGAAAACCGCTCCAGAAGAAACAATTTGGTATTTCACGGCTTCAGGGAAATGCAAGGGGAAACGTGGGCGATGTCGGAGGAGCTGGTGAGGGATGCTCTATGGGATATTCTCGAAATAAATACGAGTGACTTCGATGTAGAGAGAGCGCACCGATTGGGATCAGGATCCACGAGACCCATTATAGTAAAATTTGCAAACTTCAAAGTGAAAGAAATTATCCTTGCGCGAGCTCGCTTTTTCAAGGGAACAGGCATCAGTGTACAGGAAGATTTCTCAAAGCGTGTGCGGGATACCCGACGGGAGCTGGGAAAATATATGCAACGGGCACGAGAGCAAAACCTATTTGCAAAACTAAAGTACGATAAGCTGGTGATAGAAGGTACAGTCCATACGTTAAGTGATTTAGTCGCAAATGGACTGCCATGTGTAAAGGACAACGTGTTGCAAGAAAATGTGTCTATTACTGATACAGTGAGTATTTTTTCCGACGTCAGGCGTGACATTCCCCTCGGTGCTATGCAAGAAACGGTCGATTTTACTTCTACATTGTCCCCCCCGCTGGAAGTGCCGAAGGAATCCACCAGCACAGAAGCGCAGTGTGTCACTAGCCATCACCCCCTTCCCCCTTCCTACGAGAATCAACAGGGAAATAGAAAGTCCTACAGCGAGGTGATAAGGAAACAGGACCCACGTTCAACGTTGCGGAACAGAGACCAGGTATCTCCAGCAGGAATTCGGGACAGAGCGACGCGAAATCCTCCCCCTCCCTCCTTCAGAAACAATCAACTACCCCCTAGGCCCAATGCACGGAGACCCTCATCTTACCAACTCAGGGGTCAGCAACCTCGCTGACAAAGGACTGACGGATTCACCAAGCAAGACATCAGTAAAGTAAGTACAAACAGTTCCAAATGCACAGCAACCGGTTATGATTTCTCGGTATTTCAAATCTGCTACCAGAACGTTCGCGGACTTAGAACTAAAACAAATGAATTTTACAAGAGCTTACTTTCGAACAACTATAGTGCAATATTGATAACAGAAAGCTGGTTAACCGAATCGCACATGGACAGTGAACTTTTTGATGATCGTTATGTGGTTTATAGGTCAGATCGAAACGCAATAACAACAGGAAAAGAAAAAGGGGGAGGGGTAGCTGTAGCGATAAAATGTAAATTTAAGAGTGTGTTAGTCGACTCTCCGCGTTTGGATCCAAACATAGACTGCATCCTCGTTAAAGTGTTAATTCAAGGCATTGGGATGTTGTATACTTGTGTAGTGTACATAGTACCAGGTAGCAACTGCAATACTTACTGCGAATTCTTTAGGTTCATAGAAATGCACTGTCAACCTGGTAAAGTTAAACTCCTCTTGGCCGGCGACTTTAATCTCCCTGACATAACTGATTCCAATTATGACTTAACGACTTCGACTGGACCTTATTTAGAATTGCACAATTTCATAAACTTCTCTGACTTAATAAACCTAAATGACGTAAAGAATAATAACGGAAAGACACTCGATTTGATTTTGACAAATGGACAGGGAATAACAGTGACACGGAGCACACAGCCACTAGTTCCTGAAGACACACACCATCCCTCGCTGCTAGTAGATATTAATCATGTCAAAGAAACCCGCTATAAAACTTGTCGTAATCTACAGTACAATTTCAGTAAGGCCGACTTTCCATCTATCTATCACAAACTGCTTAACACGAACTGGGATGTATTGAAAACAAATAATGACGTTGATCAGGCTACAGACGTGTTTTATGAAATTATATATAAAATATTCGATGAATGTGTCCCCTTAAAGAAAAGCCGCAAAAGACAGTACCCGTGTTGGTTTACGAGCAGCATTATTAAAAGTATAAGTAGGAAACATTACCATCACAAGAAGTGGAAAAAACAGGCGGGAGACTTTCGATACCACTACAATAAATTTAGCGAATTTCGAACAATAGTTAGTAAGGAAATTATTGATGCATACAATAGTTATGTTGCCAATTCGGAAATAAATATTGCAAAAGATAGCACCCAGTTTTGGTCGTTTGTTGCAAATAAACGTAAGAAAAGCAACAAAGATCCTGTACTGTTCAAGGATAAAGTGTTGTCAGACCAACGTTCAGTAGTCGAAGCTTTTGCACAGCATTTTCAGTCGGTGTATAAAAAAGATCCCCCTAGATACGACATGAAAGTATTGCCTAACCATAAACAATATGAAACTTTGGATAATCTTAATATTACAGAGATAGCAATTGAAGACATAGAAAAAGCCATTAAAAATTTAAAACCTAAGAAATCAGCCGGACCGGACAAGATACCTCCCTATGTAGTTAAAGGTTGCAGTGATGTGTTGAAATACCCATTGTATCTAATTTTCAATTTAATTCTTGCAAAGCACAAATTCCCTGAAAAATGGAAAGCCACGGCAATTTGTCCACTTCCCAAAACCAATAACACTAATGACGTACAAGACTACCGACCAATAAGTATATTATCAGCCCCAGCAAAAATATTCGAAAAAATCATGCACTGTTACATATTTACTCACGTAAAACCTGTAATATCATCGTTTCAGCATGGCTTTGTACCACGTAGATCAGTGTTGACCAATCTCTCCGATATTACCAATTTTATAAGTTCAACCTTGGACGAAGGAGGTCAAGTTGACGCAATATATACAGACTTCTGCAAAGCATTCGACTTGGTTAACCACGATATCTTATTAAGTAAATTAGCATGCTTCAATATTTCTGAACCACTGCGCCAATTGTTCGCTTCCTATTTGCAGAATCGTAAGCAG
This sequence comes from Lepisma saccharinum, assembly GCF_977018435.1. NCBI lineage: Eukaryota > Metazoa > Arthropoda > Insecta > Zygentoma > Lepismatidae > Lepisma > Lepisma saccharinum. Next base: position 71,593,228 of record NC_139238.1, on the reverse strand, counting down.
TACGTGACGTATAAAGGCCACACATCTTCAAAGATAAGAGTCACCTCTGGAGTACCCCAGGGGTCTAACCTTGGGCCACTTCTTTTCACGTTACTTATTAACGATTTGCCTGATTCATTTGAAAATTCACACAAATTGCTTTTCGCAGATGACCTGAAATTCTACAGGAAAATAAGCAAACAAGATGATAGTGTTCAACTTCAAAATGATATTACAAATTTAGAAACGTGGACAATAAACAATGATTTAACACTAAATATCAATAAATGCCATTTTGTATCATATACTCGAAAGAAAAACCCAGTTGAATTTCAGTATCAAATATACAACCATACTCTAGCAAGAAATTTTTTAGTCAAGGATTTAGGGGTTATTTTTGATTCAAATCTTACTTTTAATAAACACGTAGAACAAATAATTAGTGAAGCGTTCAAGAGCCTTGGGTTCATTCTTAGAATGGGGAGGGATTTCAAGAATATAGAGACACTAAAAGTTTTGTATTATTCGTATGTAAGACCAAAACTCGAATATGCATCTGTTATATGGAATACAGACACAGCAAAGTACAGTGAAGCAATTGAAAGAGTCCAATCACGATTTCTAAGATTTTTAAAATACAAATTTCAGAAAGTTTACCCCACATTTGAACACTACGACAACCTAATATATGAAAGTCGGTTTACAAAGCTGTGCCATAGAAGAACGTTACAGGAAATAGTATTCTTGTGGAAGTTGTTAAATAACGAGGTAGATGCTGAACATCTACTCTGCCAGATAAATGTTCGAATCCCGTCGTCGAAAACTAGACTCAAGAACGAAATTTTTCTTATAAAGAAGGCTAGATCGGAAATTAAAAAGAAATCTCCATTGTGGAGAATGTGCATCAGTTACAATAAATTGCTAATCAAGAATAACACCATTGACATCTTTTCTATGAACCTAAGGGACCTCAGTAAAGCCACTATTAACACAATAACCTAATCTTAAACACATAATTTCCTAATGAAATAATATGTGATCAAGTGTGTGTGTGTATATATATATATAGGAAATAATTTTAATGTATTTTATGTAGGTGTGTGTGTATATATATATATATATATATATATATATATATATATATATATATTACAGAAATATATGTAATTGTATTCACTATGTATCCTTCACATGGGCTCTGTAATTAGGTATGTACCTGTTGAGTTCGATAAATAAATAAATAAATAAATAAATAAATAAATAAATATTTCTGAATTCAGCCCATTACAAGGATCTACATATCTGCCATTACCTGCCAATATTAAAAACAAAAGAGCCGTGGTTAATATGGAAAATACCGACCAGAAATGCTTTTTGTGGTGTATTTTAGCTGCTTTGTTTCCAGTTTCAAGAAATCCTCAGAGAATAAATTATTACAAACAACATGAGCACGATTTTGATGAGGCAATGGAGGGTTTAGAATATCCAATGTCTGTTCAGAATATTGATAAATTTGAAAAAAAGGCCAGGCATATCAATGGCAAACAATTATCTATTAATGTATTTATTTGTTCCACTGGCCGTGGCAATTGCTTGATAGAACCTCTCAGAATCAGTACATTTGTTGATGAATCTGCTGTTCCGATTGATTTGCTCTTAATTGAAGGGGATGGCACATATCATTACACTCTGATACATAATCTTGAAGCTTTAGTGAGAACACAACTAGACAAATCCAATACAATATTCAAGTTGTGCAGAAGATGTTTAAGTGTATTTGATGGTCAAAAAATAGTGAATGGGGTTCGGGAAGTGAATGCAGAAATTGCCAAAAACAAGTTAATTGAGCATCTGAAATACTGTGGCAACTATAAACCTGTTCATATGGTGATGCCCAATCCAAGAGAAAATTCAAATTCAAAAAGTTTGAAGCCTTGTTGGAACACCCAGCATATATTGTCTGTGATTTTGAATCAAACCTCAAACCTCTTGCATTCTGCAATCCAGATCCTGAAGAATCTTCAATTACAGCATACCAGCTACATGAACCTTCCAGCTTTTATTATGTGATTGTACAGGATGGTGTTGTTAGTAAAGAATATTCATACTTGGGGCCAGATGCCATCAAAAATTTTGCAGATAGAATAGAAAATGAGTGCCATAACATAGCATCTAACATCTTATTAAAATCAAAACCTATGTTGCCTTTAACAGAGAAACAGATTGAAGATTTCAACAATGCAGAAAAATGCCCGGTATGTAAATCTGAATTTTCAGATACAAAAATCAAGGTGAAACACCATTCTCATACAGATGGTAAATTCAAAATGGCCCTGTGTAATAGCTGTAATATTAAGATCCAGAGACCAAAATTTGTCCCTATATTTTGCCATGGAGCATCCAATTATGATTTTCATCATCTGATCAGATATGAGGGGTTTGACAAGCAGAATTTAAATATTTTAGCTGAAAATGATGAGAAATATATATCTATTAGCAAAATAATTAAAATTAATGGTGTTCCTATTCACATAAGATTTCTTGATTCTTACAGAATTTTATCTGCTAGCCTGGCTACACTGGCCACTCAATTATCTGATGATCAATTCAAAATTACATGTGCCTTGTTTCCAAATCAGGACCTGAAATTAATTAGGCGGAAGGGTGTATATCCATATGATTATGTTACAGATTTTTCTAAATTTGATGAGTGTTCTTTGCCACCACAAGAAGAGTTTTACAGCAAAATCAGAGTATCTGGAATCACTGATGATGATTATCACCATGCCTAATTGATGTGGAACAATTTAAAATGCCAGACATTTGGTGATTATCACATGGCATATTTAAAACTTGATGTGACCCTCTTAGCTGATATATTGCAGGCATTCAGAAAATCTTCTATGCAAAATTATGAGCTGGACCCAGTGTATGTTTACAGTGCCCCGGGCCTAGCATGGGCTGCAATGTTTTTAAACACTAAAAAGCAATTGGATCTGATCCAAGATCAAGATATGTATCTGTTTATGGAGCAATGTATAAGAGGGGGGATGGTGCAATGCTCTCAGAGATATGCCAGAGCAAATAACAAATATATGCCTGATTATGATCCAGTACGGCCATCAAATTATATACTCTATGTGGATGCAAACAGCCTGTATGGTTATGCCATGATGGATAAACTGCCATATGCAGGGCTTGAATGGGTTGAAGATTTTAATATTGAAGATCTTCAGGATTTTGATGACAGTGACTATGGCCTCTTCTTAGAGGTTGATCTGACAATTCCAGATAATTTACACAACAAATTTTCTGATCTGCCCCCAATTCCTGAGGTTAAGTGCTCACCTGGCTCTAAACAGAAGAAATTGATGATGACACTGGAGCCAAAACAGGGCTATGTCATATATTACAAGAACCTCCAGTTCCTGATGCATCATGGTGTCCAAGTGACCAAAATTGGCAAAGTTTTGAGGTTCAGGCACTCAAGATGGTTGAAACCATATATTAATACAAATACAGAGCTTCGAACATCTGCAAAAAGCCAATTTGATAAATCTTTGTTTAAATTGATGGTCAATTCTGTGTACGGCAAAACAATTGAAAATGTCAGAAAACATACCGATGTTAAAATAATTACTGACCCCAGCCTGAGCAAAAAATTGGTTGCAAAGCCTAATTTCAATTATAGAAGAATTTATGATGAAAATATGGCACTTTTCAACAAGAAAGAAACAAAGATTAAGTTTGATAAACCTATTTATGTAGGGGCTGTGATATTGGAATTGGCCAAATTACATATGTCACAATTGTATTATGATGTGCTGAAACCTTTTTATGGTGATAGTGTAAAATTGATGTACATGGACACGGATAGTTTTGTTCTTGATATTAAAACAGAAGATGTTTATCAAGATATGTCACAGCCTGAATTGCTTGAATATTTTGATACCAGTGAACATACAAAGATTCAACCCCACAACAAAAAGGTGCCTGGCAAGTTAAAAGATGAGACACTTGGTGATGTTATTGTGGCATTTGCTGGGTTAAGGGCCAAGATGTACAATTTTGAGACATGTAGTGGTGCTGTTGCCAAAAAGGCCAAGGGCATTGGCAGAGTAACTGTTGAAAAAGAGCTTGAATTTGAGGATTACAAAAATTGCCTCAAATCATGTAGCACAATCAGAACATCAGAATCCAGAATTCAGAGTGTGGATCACTTATTGACTAGCAATATTGTAAGAAAAGTGGCTCTGGACCCACATGATGATAAGAGATGCATTTTATCATGTGGCATACATACTTTACCATGGGGTCATTGTGATTTGAAAAGTGGGAAACAATGCCCAATTCCAGAGCATGATTTGAAATAAATAAACATGCCTATGAACTTATTTGGGTTCAAAAAACAGGCTATTATGGACCTGCCAACACCACAACCCTCTTCTGATATGATATCTAAACTGAGTGCTTTGTTAATTATTCATCTGAACAGCATACTTACAGATATTGATGATGAAACAGGCAAAATATTGTACATATTTAACAATAATTTAAATCATTACCAATTACCTGTAGGTGGGCAATTACAATTTATTACAACCCCTGAGGGTGATGTTAAAATTTCAGTAGGGAGAAATATTTACAGAATTAAGCACTCAAACATGATTTCTGGCACTGTTTATACTGTTTCTGCTGGTGACTGCTTATATATTGAGGTCCCTGGATCTTATGACAAGCTTATACCCTTTTTTATAGAATTAAGAATCAGATACTCTATAATAAATAACCACTAAATCAAAAATGCCTAATGATATTTTTGGCCATACAAGACATGAAGATCACAGTGATGAGATTCTGATGCTTGATGTCAGAGTCAAAAAATTAAGAAGTGATTTACAAGCTTTACAAACTACACTGAATGCCAGTCTTCAATTAGAAATTACAAATTTACAATCACAATGCATGGACCCTCTTCTTAAAATTGATTCTGAACTCAAATTGTTGCTTCAGAAATATACTGATTTGGCCACATTGGATAATTTTCAAAGTTTGGAAGAAGCTGTAGCAGCTCTTCAAGCCAAATTTAAGACCCAGGCTAACAACTCTGAGCAATTGAAACAGCAATTAGAGGAGCAGATTAATAATGTCCAGGCACAGCTCCAAACAATTGTCAAAAGCATAAAATCACAAGAAGATTTTGATCTAGTGATTTCCACTCTAAAAGAACAGATTCAGTCACTCCAGATACCAAATCTGGATCCTCTGAACAATGCCATAGCCGAGGTTAAAGAAAAAATTGAGACACTTGAAAATTTTATGAACAATTTGCCATCTTCTGATGCTTTGAATGCAATAACTCGGAGTGTAGCAAATATTAAGCTGCAACTTGAAACATATGAAGATTTTGGAAAAATTCAAAGTTCCATAACCCATCTTGAAGGTACAATAGCAGCAGTGCAAAGTGATTTGGCAAATGTACTAGAATCCCGCCTGCCCGGTATTGTAGATACACTTGTCAGTGTCCAGCACCAAATCACAAAGCTTGAAAACCTCAACACTGAATCTGAACTATCTCATTTTCATCACTTGATCGATGATATCCAAACAAAACTTGAAATTTTACAACAATCCACACCCACTCAGGCAGATATAGCCCTGCTCCAAAATGCTATGCAAAATGTGGCTGATGCTTCTGAATTAAACAATGTAAAATTGGCACTTGAATTTTTGCAAAATACAGTATCAAATTTGCCCACATCACAGGAACTTAAAAATATAAAAAGGGCAGTGAATAGGATATTGAAATCAGAAGATATCAAGAATATCCAGGCAGAGATCAAACATCTCACACAGACAGTGGCTACTCTTCCAACCAATCAACATATTAATGAACTGCATGCCCTATTTGAGGATATCAGAAGACAGGTCCATGATCTTACAGCTCAAAATTCAAAATTGGCAGTTGTTGAAAATTTGCAACAAATTGTAGCTAATATCAAGCTACAGCTAGGGACCATGGAATCCAATCAAGCAAATGCTCTGTCTGTTTTTGCCACCCAGCTACAAGAGATTGTGCAACAATACAAGAAACTTGTTGTGGACATAAAAATCAAGCCAGGCCATGATGATGTTTTTAGGACCATCAATGAGCACCTTGAATCTGTAACAAGCAGATTGCTTACAGCAGAAAAGGAAATAACAGGCATAATCGAGAATCCAAAACATACAGTAATTCTTGAATTGTACAGCATCCCCAACAAAGAATATGATTCTCCATTTACACCAGGTGGCAAAATATATATGCTGTCCCCTGCACAATTTTATTACCAGTTTTTTTTGTTGGGGGCACATTGAGACCAATCAAGATCAAATATTGGCTGCAACCACAGGCACACCACTACCCCACCTTATCAATAACAAATGCTGATAACAAAGTAAAAATCACCAGTGTAGAATTGGAGGATTTTACAGATCCCAATACATTGGAAACAGCCTATACTGAAGATGATGGCTCTCTGGAATTTAAAATACATATTGGAGACAAATTATATTTAGAAAATCCTGCAGCATCAGCTGCTGAACACCCTATAGTTGCAATATTCTTGTTTACATATTATGTCTAGAAAAATTATTGTTGATGAATTACACAGACAAGCCAGACATAATTTTAAGAGACTGCCAGTAGTCACAAAAAGCATAGATGATTTATGGCAAAGCGACTTGATTGAAATGGCAAGTGGACAGTTGAAAAACTTAGACAAAATCAACAAGGGCTACAAGTATCTACTCACTGTAATAGACACATTTTCAAAATTTGCCTGGGCTGTGCCACTCAAATCCAAGACTGGAAAATGTGTTACAGAAGCCCTCAGGACAATCATCAATCAGAGTGGAAGATCCCCGCGCTTTTTTCAAACAGATAATGGTAAAGAATTTTATAATTCTGTGTTTCAACAATTTATTAAAAGCCAGGCAATAAAACATTACTCGAGTTACAGTGATCTCAAGGCCTCAATTGTAGAGAGATTCAACAGAACCTTAAAAAATCTTATGTATAAACAATTTACCCTCCAAGGTAATTATAAATGGATTAATATTCTTCCAGAACTTCTACATAAATATAACAACTCGGTCCATTCCACAATCAACATGAAACCCTCTGAAGTAACTTCATCTGATGAGCAAAAATTGATCAGTACTGTTTATTATCCTAAATATCAGCCAACAACAAGAAAAGCCAAATACAAGGTGGGTGATCAAGTAAGAATCAGCAAATATAAGCACTTATTCAAAAGTGGCTTTACAAGAAACTGGAGCACTGAATTATTTACAGTGGTTCAAATTAAACCCGGGACCCTTAACACATATATAATAAAGGATCACCGAGGAGAAATTCTCAAAGGCAGGTTCTATGAAGAAGAGCTCAGCAAAACTAAACAGCCTGACACATATCTCATAGAAAAAATCATCCGCAGAAAAGGCAACAAGTTACTTGTCAAATGGCTAGGACTTCCAGAACACAGCTGGATCGATGGAAACAAAATAATAATATGAGCACCTGGGATGTTATAAAGAGGCTGCCAGAACCTGAACAGCAGAATAAGAGAAATGGCAACTTGCTGCCTGATAATATTAGGTGTCTTATTGTTGGGCCATCTGCTTGTGGTAAAACTACACTAATGGTTGATAATTTTTTATTGGCACCCAACTGGTTAGACTGGAAAAACAGGCACTTGTATATCTTCTCTAACAGCTAGGAACAATTAAAATATCAGCAGCTGATGAAGCTTTATGATGGATTGGATATTGCCACTTTTGAACCAGATGTTAAGCCACTTCATGATTGTCTCGATAATTCTGTTGTTGTGTTTGATGACATTATACTGGATAATCAAAACAAGGTTAGGAATTTCTTTACACAGGGCCGGCACAAAAATATTGATTGCTTCTACCTGGCACAGACTTTTTCAAAAATACCCAAGCAACTGATCCGAGACAACAGCAATTTTATATGTGTGTTTCATCAAGATCATACCAACCTCAAACACATACATGATGAATATGTAGGTGGGGACTTGAGCTACAATGATTTTTCCAAGTTTTGCAGCAGGTGCTGGAACCAGGACAGTTATGGGTTTGTCACAATTGATATGACAAGAACACCTAATACTGGCAAATACAGAAAAAAAATCAACAATTTTCTAGACATTGAAACATAAATAAATAACCATGAAAAGGCCAATAATTGATGATCTTAAATTAAGAGATTATCTTGTAAAAAGATTTAAGGGATGGAAATCAGAGAACCGTGGAATTTATGAAAAACACAAACAAACAGAACAGCCCATAATTGATGATATTGGTGAATTAGGTAAAAATATCAAAACTGTTACAGAGCAAAATCAAAATTTGATCACAGAGCTTGTACCTGTAGCTGCTAGGAACATATTAGATTATCCATTCACCCCACTTTCTAGTATTCATACACCTAGTCCTGTTGCTCCTAGAAGAATTGAAGCTACTCAGGATCCTATTAAATTGGGTCTTCTTGCTCAAAAATATTTAACCACACCTAAAGACAATAAAGATGAGGTGTTTGGCTTATATGCTGACACAGAGCTTGATGGTAGCATCATACATAGAATTGGCAATTTCAGAGTAACATTTATGGGGGATGATCTTATTGTATATTCAGAATCTCGTCTCGGAGAAAAAGGTGCTTTTGTTAAGTACCCCGGAACACCTGGATTGTGGGAACTGATGACTAGGAAAAGGCCTGGCAGCTATGCAGATCAAGATTATGAATATTACAAAGAAATATTAATAAAATCAGATGCTCTATACCAGAACAATGATCCCACACAAAAAAGAGTCAAGTCTAGCAGTGGGGCAAAATACAATAATTTAATCAAGCCCATATGGTCACAGATCAAGACTGGCAGAGGAATCAAACAATACAACACCCTGCCCAAAGAATTTGTGTGGGTTGATGATGTCAGGAAACTTGTAGACAGGTTATTGGTGATAGCTGGGGAGGAAAATGCTGGGAACCACAATTTTTATAATGAAAAAGTTGGAATTATGGACATGATAAGCACAAAATTGTCTAATTTTATAGTGAATGACACTAAGGGGATTGGATATCTCATAAAAATTATTAATACTCTACCACCTAAATTTTGGAATATTTCTGAGGGTCGGGGCCTTGTTAATGACATTATAAACAAGCTGCCATTTGAACTACACATTCCAGGCTATCAATATTGTGGTCCAGGCACAAAATTGGATCATAGATTAAACAGAGGTGATCCTGGTGTTAATCCCCTAGATGCTGCTTGTAGAGACCATGACATAGCATACAACACACATTCTGATCTTCACAAGAGACATGTTGCAGACAAGAAATTAGAAGAGGCAGCATTTGGCAGATTTGTAAGCAAAGATGCTTCTTTAAGTGAAAAAATAGCAGCATTGGGAACCACCATAGCTATGAGCACCAAACAAAAATTGGGGTGGGGGTTGTAAATATGTATATAATAAACCTACAATGAAGGCCAAGGGTGTTATGTATCAAATACCTTATGCAGGTCTCAAATCTCTTAAAACTATTGACAGTGTTTTGACCAAAAAGCAGCGCAAGAAAAAAATTCTTGTATTGCAAAGGGGCATGGTATGAAATTGTTGCTTAGTACCCCCCAATTAAAAAAATTACAGCAATCAAGAAAAACATCACATGTGGGGGGATTTATATTTACCATCCCTGCCATCTTAGCTGCTCTCGGGGCTGTGGGGAGCTTGGCCGGGGGATCAGCCGCCATAGCAAAAACAGTAATAGATGCCAAGAAGAATAGGGCAGAATTAGATGAGCAGAGGCGCCATAACCTGGCCATTGAGAAACAAGGCAAAGGTGTTAAGAGAGCCATGAATAAGTTTAAAAAAAACAAGAGCCGCTTACAAACCAAGATATTGAAGCTTTAATCAAGCCACTGGGCATCAAACATTTTAGAGGTGTGTACATGTCTGATTCTTTACCGGAACAACCACTCAACAAAGAGTGTGGCATTGTTAATTTGGATAAGTACAAAAATCAGGGCACTCACTGGATCTGTTATCTTAAATATTTAAACAATGAGGCATTTGTGTTTGATTCATTTGGAGGTGTTCCACCTGAAAATTTAATAAAATATCTAAATTCATCTAATCTTTATTACAATAATGCCCGTGTTCAAAACTTCAAAGATGTTAATTGCGGACATTTGTGTTTATCTGTTCTTAGATATATGTCTCAAATAAATAAACCATCAATTGAAGATTTTCAAAAAGCCTTGTGGTATTTAAAACATCATGGGGGTATTCCATCTCACCAGCCAAAATTCAATATTAAAACTCAAATTGCATGATGACATAGTGTATAACAAAACAATAGCTCTCAGGGCATTTTATGGCATGTACTTAATCCGTAATATTACACACCACAACAATACAATTGCAGTTGGTGATGAAAAAATTGTCATCACTCCAGGGCAATATAATCTCTCCACTCTAAATGCTCAATTACCCAGAGGTGTAGTGTTAAGTCAAAATTCTGTCACTCACAGAGTAGAGATTGTATCTGCTACAGAAACAGTGGATCTGGGTACTATAGGAGAGCTGTTAGGCTTTGAGAACAACACAAAACTTGAACCAGGCATCAAACACATTGCTATTAATATACCTAAATTCTTAGCCATAGAGACTCTGAATATTCACTGTAATGTGGCTGAGGGTATGATCACCAAATCAAATGGCATAGGCACTCACAAACAAACCGGCATCATTGCAACATTCAAACCTAATTCTGAATTTATGGAGCCCATCATCTACAATCCATCCCCAACATCATATTTTCCTGTGTGTCATAATAGAATAGATAATATTGAATTGATGGTCACTAATGAAAAAGAAGAATTAGTTGATTTTGCTGGAGCCACAACAACTGCAATCATAGAGATTAATATTTAAATAAAAATACATACAAGAAGAAAATGGAAAATATTGTGAGTTATGAGCTACAATCATTTCCCCCAAACAGGAGGACATTTGCAAATTTAAATCAACCCAACACAGAGATTGAGGGGATGGATTTATACACCCTCACAGAGCAGATCTATACATCAAATTTGATGTTGTAAAGCTCGATGGAACAGATTATCCGGCAAATTCAAATATAAGATTGGTAGATAATTTTGTGCCACATCTATTCTCTGAAATTGAGATCAGAAAGCATGGTGTTGTTATAAACAGAGTGGATTATCCCGGCATTACCTCCACAGCTTTGGCCACATTAAAATTATCCAAAACCGAGGCTTCTTACTACAAAATAGGTGGATTTGAGGCTGGTGAGAAAATATTATCTAAAAACCACACAGTGCTGTTCCCTATGCGCCTATTTCCAGGATTCTTCTCGGATTACAAAGATATTATGTGGAAGGGTGGTTTAAGAATCACATTTAGAAGAGCTGCAAATGATAATAATGCTTTGATGAGGTACAGCACATTAAACTCTACAGGGGAAGCTCTGCCTAATACCCTACCAGATGCAGGCAAATGCATTATTCAGACTATGGAGTTAAGAATCCCGGTTGTTGAATATGAGGCCAGCTATGCTCTTAAATACAAAGCTGATATAATAAAAAATCCACAAATTTCTCTACAATTTTATACATATCAATGTGTACAGAAGCCCGCAACTGGTACTTATTATGAGTTTGATGCTACAAATTCATTCTCCAGTATTCAATATGACATGCCAGATTTTGTGGTGGTATTGTTTCAGACTGGAAGACACAATAATCAGGAAAAAAATTCAAGTAAATTTGATAACTGCAACATCAAGAACATATATCTTAAAAATGGCAGAAATGAGGTATTTCCTAGAGAAAATTATAATTTAGACATGTCCAAGGATGATTTCCTCAAATTATATGAGGCATTTACAGCATACAAAAGGGTCACTACAGGCAATACTGACATGTATTACACACCAGATGAATTCAAAGCACAGAGACCCATGTTTGTAATTAACACTTCAAAAAGGAAACAAGTTGTGGTGAATGACAGGACAAACATTAAAATTATCTGTGAATTCCATGAGGCATTACCTGATGACACCATATGTAGTGTTATTCTCATAGGTGAAAAATCATATGTTTATGATGTAAGAAATGAGAGAGTCACCGAGCAATTCTAGAGGGGCTCTGCATATTACACTGTTTTAATATTAGATAAACAAATTGAAGCTGGTATCCAATTGAACTTAAACCGGAAGTAAATATGTGGGTGGGTGTGTGTATGTATCTTGGCCTAGTTTTAAGTGTGGCCAAAAAAAATATCAAGAGGGGCATATTTTTAACAAATTTATGGACAACAATCTCACAGAAGTGCCTTTTGTAAGTATAGGCAAATCAATCTGAGGGGGGTCATACTTTCTCAGGAAATTTTTGAGGGCATTTTTACAAAAATCTTGGATTAGACAGGGTTCCACACTTGAGCAAAAAGCTCATATGGGCATGTTGAGCTTGTTTTAAGTGTAGCCAAATCTGCTTGAGGGGGGTCATACTTTCTCGAGTTTATAATATTGTATTTTACACTACTTTGGCGCGTTCCAATCGCAGCCACAGGGGAGGAAATTAGTACAATTCCCAAAGCCTAAGGGAAGAAGCTGTAAGAAAGATATAGGAATTCCCAAATCGTATAAAAAGTGGAAATAGAAAGAAATTAAGAAGAAATTCCATATCCAAACCATCCACTAAGAAGGAAGATCCATATTGTCCAATACGAAGGAAGTCCAGATCCAGACTGTGCCCTAAGAAAGAAGGATGTCCAAATTCAGAAAAAAACATTAAGAAGGAAGTTCATATAGAAGAATATTCAAATCGATACAAGAAATAATAAAAAACATATTAAATGAAAATTGACTGTAAATGAAAATTACAGAAGGATGTAGCTTATCATGTAAATATTCTGTTTCCATGTATCCTGTGTTCGAATAATATATACGTTTAAACGTATCCATTGGAAAGCATCCTGTCTGGTTTCGTTGTCTACAAAGAACCCTACCCTGTAGATATTCTAGCTTAGGTTTAAGATTAAGATTTATGTACCTTTGGAGAAATGGAGGTAGCAAAGCATATGAATAAGAAAAAATCCATAATATAACTGAAATTTGCCTAACATGGCGGTCGTTACACTGAGTTTTTTTATGCATTTTGTCTTTCATATTTCAATCAGATATTGCGTAAAGACAAAGTTGCAAATAATAAAGAAAAAGTTAAGGCTACGTTGGTTGTCGTTAGACAAAAACACTTACTAAAAAAGTATAGTATTTTCTTGCGTTATGCTCACTGTATCCTTATGTCGAAGCAAGCAATCCCACACAAACTAGTTACATAATCTCTCACCAGATGTCATAGGCTATCATATAGAGTAAAATATTAGCTGGAAAGACTTGTAAAAGGTCATGCGAGAATGGTCGTGGCAACGACTTCAATTTCATATTCAGGGCCTCCCCGATGGCGCAGTGGTAGCGTCGTCTCCTTGTAATCAAGGGTCCGGGTTCGGTACCCGGTGGAGGCATATAGTGGTTTGGATACCACTTTACACTGTAGGTCCAGCCCCGATTAGCCTTACTGTGCACAAAGTGGACTTAAAACACCAAATCAATCAATCAATCAATTTCGCATTCAAAATCAGAAAATTTCACCATCAAGATGCCAGAAGTTCGATTCCAGGAGGGAGCATTTTTATTTCAGTGGATTTAATCTGTCTTGGTTGACCTAGTAAGATCTTCGAACAACTGTAGATTGAAAACTGAAAATCCGATCTAGGTGGCAGAGTGGATAGCACAGTGCGCTAAGACACTAGGCGTCGTCGCTGGTTCGATTCCCGGTCTGGGCATACGTGTTCTTTGTAAGTTCCCTTGATCAATTTCTTCACGTCATCACTCATCCTCATCGTCGCGATTAGCCAAAGGTGGCATAAAAGCGGCGTAAAATAACCAAATCAATAAAGCAATCCAAACTTAAACACTAGGTATTGTAAGAGAAAGCTGGCAACACTGATGTGATATCTCTTTATCTACGTGCTTGCTCGATCTCAGGGCAACATGAACACTTCGTGACGATGAAAAAACTGAACCACGTCACTTTAAGTTAAACATGTAGTTGTATTTGCTGCTTAAAACTGAGAAATATAACTCAAAGATTCTGAGTGTCAAATACAAATTGTTGCAATGTCACAAGAGTTAAAAGAACGGAACAACTTACAGCTGGACACCAAAAGCAGTTCTCACGACGAAAAACCTCGTACTCCTGATAAATACCTTGTCAACGCTCGAGTGTTTGTGTGAAGATATTACGTCACTGGACTGTAATAAGCTCTATTTGGTTACACCACGTTGTGTTCCTCTTCATGCAATACGAGGTACTTGAAAGTTTGAAGTTTTATTTAGTATTGTACTTAGTTCATGAAATACTCAAGGGGGGCAAGGGGGTCATGTCCACCTCTCCTTAAGGAACCATGAAATATGTTGTGAACCTATAGAAACCCACGAAAATAATATTTACGATTTTTCTGATTTTGCAAGTATTTCGATCATGGGCGCCCGCTAGGGGGACCAGGGGGAACTTGACCCCCAGAGATATCTTAGAAAAGATCATGTAATTCGAGTGGTGATATTTTACTGTAAATAATACTGTTTTATGTGACTTGCAGACCGTACAGCAATTACTGCAATGTCGATCAAAATAAGAAAAGATCGTTTTCACCACAGGCATTAGAATCATCTTGACTGGAGTATCTAGGGGTGTGCAGGACGAACATTTTTGGTCTGGACGGGATTGGGAAGTGAAATTTTTATGATCCCTTCGCTGGGGAATAAAAAAAAATCGCCATTTTCGGACGTGAAAGTTTCGAAATTTACGGACGCGGTGAAAATCTTGAATTATCGTCCCCTCGCACTTCTGGAACAAAAACCGTTAATTTAAAAAAATGTTTGCCACTTTTAGAGCAAAATAATGCCAAGAATTAACCACTTTCCAATACAATTCTTTAGAATTTCTCGATTGTTTTGGATCCCGAATAGTAGGAAATAATTTCGTTAAGTTGACATCTGAGTTCGATAATTCAGGCGCCGTCATTTTTAATTACTTTTTTACGGAAAGGAAACAAGGCGAATACAGTTACTATTCAAATATTACTCTTTCGTTAACTCACATTCAGACAGGTTCTTCATCATAAGAATCTTTGCTACGTACCATTTAATTTACAAATATATTTTTTCCTTAACATAGGATTATCATGGCTATTCACTGGTACTCATAAAAAAATATTATTATATTACTTAAAGAGAAAATGAAAACATTGTTAATTCTACTATTGTACTAATTGTACCATTCGAATATTTATGAGAATTGAATGAAAACAATAAGAGCCAAGCTGTATGTCGTGTGACAGCCTTTGTCTGAAGCCGACTGTATTGCTGATTATTTGTCGGGTCAGATGAGGGGAGGGGGCTATCGACGTTGTTGGACCTTTTTTTCTGTTACTTTTGGACCATAATATTGCAACTCTATAATTGTACCTCTAGCTGTAATACTACCATAGCGTTGGAGGCCACATCCCATACTCCAACAGCATTTGCCGGCCCCCGTGGCAGTGTGGTTAGCACATCGCGTTACGACGCCAGGAGTCCCGGGTTCGAATCCTGGCCTGGGCATGGATGTTTGTGAGTGTCCATTCATAAATTTCATCATATCATCACTCATCCTCATCTTCGCAAATTATCCAAAAAGTGGCACAAGAAGCGAAGTAAAATAAAGCAATTCAATCAATCAATCAATCCAACAGCATTTCTGGTCATCTCTTAGTTCCACATTTTAAGGTGTACCCCATTATTCTGTGACGTCATGGAGACAGAGACCAGATAGTTCGAGACTTGTCAAGACGAGAACGAGACTTGACTTAAGAGTCTGAGAATCTCAGTTCCATTCGAGACTTCGGGTAAAATAGAAAATATGATATTTGAAAATTTAACCTAGACCACAATTACTTTACCACAGAACTCGTTCAGACAGGCCAAACTTATATCTACCTGTTTCTTTATAGATAGTCGTCGGCCTCCGTGGCAAAGTGGGTAGCACAGCGCTCTTCGATGCCAGAGGTCGAGGGTTCGAATCCAAGTCTGGGTCTGTGTGTTCTTTGTGATTGTCCCTTCATCAATTTCATCATATCATCATCCATTTTTGTCTTGGTGAAAAGTGGCAGAAAAGCGAAGTAAAAGAAATCAAATCAGTCATTCAATCAGTTGTAGATAGGTACCCAGATTTTTGCGAGGTAACGCACAGTGGCTCAATGCTGAAATCAGTTTTCCACCAGAAGCATACGGATGTGTTCCTGGTACGTCCAGTGGATGTGGTCTATGTTGCCCTACGAAGTTGTTCCAGGAGAGTGGCCCAAGGACGAAGAACAAGGCAGTTGCAGATCCGGTGCGGAGTCGAAGTCAGGGAGAATTGTCTCATGCCACTTCCATTCGGCTCCGTCGTTGCAGGGAAACGAGATGCGGCAGACTTGGTCACGGAACTACAGCGCCTTGAATAACGTAGTGTAGAAAACGGCACGGTTCTGCGCTCTCTGGCTGGTTCCACTCGAAAATGATCCGCTAGAGGCGCTGGTGTTGTACCCGGTGCTTGGTATTCGTCTGTTTATAATGGAAGTAAATGGAGTTTTCGCTGCAACGTCTGATTCTTTTACACGAAGCGTTTCTATGAATGTGATAATTGCTATGATATTTGGTACAGTGGTCGCGAAGATATTAACGAACATTCTAGACAGTCGACCACGTCCTGTTATCGTCATACTTTCGTTAATAATACGGGAGAAAAAATACGCGTGGAATGCTCTTGGCAACTAAATTTTTGTGTATGAATTAGGTTCATTATTATTATCATCATCATCATTTCTTTTAAAGATATACACACTGAAACATTTGTATTTTTTATATTTACTGTCACTTTTCTTCCGCTTTAAAGTAATCGCGGCGATGATGATAATGATGATTGCATGAAACGACAAGGGGAACCCCACAAAACTTTCTTAGTGCCATCGACATGAGTGTAAGGCAACTTTCAAACCAATGGGACAAGTGCCACGAGATGTTCACACTGTCACACTAGTGACACACACTTCCAGAATGTAAAATAGCATTCATTGTACATCAGAGTTCAAACAGCAAACGACACGTTCATATGGCGTATTCGCGTGCTACTTGTTACTTCGGTCGGAAAGCTCCTTAAAGGAAGGGGGCTGAGACCGAAGCGACGCGCTACAGGGAGATTTTCCAACTAAGTGACAAGCGACATGGTGCCTTCAGTCTATTAGCAAGCGTTGCTTGCGAACAAGAGATAGGCGACACGATAAACCGCACATTACAACAACATATCTAGGCGACACGATAAGCCACAAGTGTCGCATTGTCGCTTCTGCGTCGCTCAAACTGGGCCATATCATCAATAGCTTGCAACCTGTTGCCGTGGTCACAAGCTTCCCCACAAAGTGCAACCAGGCTGAAACGACTACGAAGTGTTTCACCCAAGCATCAGAGGGCGCACAGGAGACAAAACATATGACCCTTAGGAAGTTCAAGGTCATACAAGGAAGAAATCTCGCATAGCAACAAATGAAAATTTGCTGCACATTCTGCTTGCGTCCTCGGATCCGGTAATATCATCGCGCCGAAAACTCCCAATCAAGAAGTCCGGAGCACTGTCACCAGCAGTTCTAGGTCTGCTTTCATCTGGTCTCCCAAGAAGGGACAGTTCCACCATACCAGCATCCGACAGTTCTGGGAGCAGCAGCGCGAGCGGAATGGACGAGGACGCTGATTAAGATATGTACATACAATTGTATTTTTAAATATGGACCTATAAAAACCTACGAAGATAAAATCGACAATTTTTCAAGCTTGTGAAAATTTCAATTTTGTCCTTGTATTGCATAAATGAATGTGTTTGTTGTGCAGAGAGGCAGTCTCTAGAAGTCTGAAGTGTGCCATATTGGGTACTTTTAGTTTTATAATCATTGATGCAAGGTTACCAGCAGTGGTGGCGATTGGAGGGCTATGGGGACAGTTGCCCCCCCCCACTATTTCCACATTTGCTCCTGCACTATGGCCTCTTAATGCTAAGGCTTGTCTCTCCAGACTCGGTGGTGGGATATAGTGGTTCGGATCTCACTTTAAACTGTAAGTCCAGTCCAAATTAGCCTATCTGTGCATAAAAGTGGACCTGAAACAAAACTGAAACTAGTCTACTAAGAGAAAGTAAATTGTCCTTGGCCCCCAGTTTTGGCACCCAATCGCCGCTACTGGCTACCTGGTGAAAATGTCTATCTCTCTCTTTTTTGGTTAACTATACCTTACGAAGGATCGTAGCGGGCTATGGGTTACCTCACATTTAGAATTATTGTAACAGTAATTGCTAATGCATATAATTTAATTATAAATTTATTATATTCTAAACACAGAATTATCGTGGTTGTTCAATGGTTCTGGTATAAGAAAATAAAGGAAATTTGAAAAAGAAAATAATTTGCAAAACTCAGAACTATCCGAATACTTCTGACCAGTATCGGCTATTAAGTGTAAAAACTGGGGAAGGGGAGGGGGTAAGGACAGTTTATTTTATCTTGGTAGACAATTATTAAGTTTAGTGCGGGGGCAAAATTGGCAAAAAAAAGTCGGGGGCAACTGCCCCCAGGTCCCCCAAATAGCCGCCACTGTATGTATATGCATGCATACACACACACACACACACACACACACATATATATATATATATATATATATATATATATATACACATGCACACACACACACACACACACGGATCTGGCCAATCCCTAAAACAAATCCTGGGTACGGGCCTGTCCGAAGATAATGTAGTTTCCCCACTTATAAGGGTCTCCTGATCTCAAAGCGACAGCGACGTACATTTGAAAGAAGAAATGTTGAGCGTAATCCAATACAACAAGTTGTTTGAAACCCAGTAAGTGCCACGTTTACTTCCTAAATACTTGTTGCTTTATGTTAATTATGTTATTTGCTATAGTGTTGAATAAATAATGTTAATGTAACTGGTTTAGACATGAATAAAGGCATTTTATCAGCACTTTTTTTGCGCCTTTTTGAAAACATTTTCAGATCCTTTTTTTTCTCTTTCTCAACCATAATTGTGCACCTCAAAATCAGTTCCCTAGTAATGGATATTCAATGTCCCGATTGTGAACAAGTACAGAAAAACAGTAACTCTGCTATGGTTTGAAAAACTCAATATGCTGACCAAGGCAGACATTTATTTTATTATAAAACATAAACTAAACGTAACGTTTCAACCTTCTAGCAAGGTCTTCTTCAGACTCTGTACCATGTACAAATGAAACAAGGTACAAAACAGGACGATATGTATACACAAAACCTGTCTGCCTTGGTCAGCATATTGAGTTTTTCATGTCATGGAAACAAGGCTTAATGGTGTTATAATCTGCTATGCTTGCATAAGGAATGTATGATGCCGGATGATATTCTGAACACTTGAGGTGAGGGACAGATAACAGCGTAATCAAAGGGTTATGTAACGAAGAATCTGAGGACATTTTCAGGCATTAGACGAGTTGACGAGTTGTGTCCTTGTGGGTGACCTTGGTTATTGGTGCACAGACATAGAGAGAGAGAGAGAGAGAGAGAGATAGAGAGAGAGAGACCTCGAAACTCTTTCCGTGGGAACGATCAAAAACCCTCAACATAGGCCGCGGATCCGCGGGGAGGGCTACAGGGGCGATTGCCCCTCCCGACTGCTAATTTTATCGATATATCATTAGCTATGCCTAATCTTTTTTAATATTCAGCTGTTCTGTTTTTTTATTGCAAAGTTTAACAGGTTGGAGAATGTTGTTTAAATTTTGATCTAAGCCAACTTTATGCTCATGATCGAAACTGGGCATAAGGTTTAAAATTAGATCCAGTCGGCCCCCGTGGCGGAGTGGTTAGCTATTCGCGCTACGACGAATGGGATCCCAGGTTCTGGCCTGGGCATGGATGTTTGTGAGTGTCCATTCATCAACTTCATCACTCATCCCCATCTTCGCAAATTAGCCAAAAGTGGCACAAGAAGCGAAGTAAAATAAAGCAAATCAATCAATAAATTTGGATACGAACCACTGTGCCTCAATAGGGGATCCAAACCGAAACCCCTTGAGATAATAGGTTTTTGTTTTCTTTGCATTATTCACTTTCGTTCGGTTCTGTGTACCTTGGCAATGGGAGGAATTACGATAATGTCATACAATAACAATCTATTCCAGCCTGGATCCTACTTTTTGAAAAAAAAAAAAAAAAAAGTGTACATTAACCAATAGAACATGGAAGTCAGCTTGGTTCTTGTTTACAGCACCATGTATTGTTTACGTAAAACAGTGCGCAAGCGTAGCTTAGAATTGATCCTCGGTGAGGTGAAGTACCCAAGTTAAATTTGCCCCTTCCCACTGTAACTTCCCACAGCCGCGACAAGCCGCTCAAGCTTGCGTTCAATTTGTGAAATTCTCAAGCAACACGGGCGGGCGACAAACGACACGCGACACGGAGATTTCATACCGAATACCGAAGCGGCAAGAACAGACCGAATCGACAAGATGTACTTAATTGAGAAAACGACACATTCCGAGCGACACGCAAGAGGCACAAACGACACGTGCCTGTGCCTGTAAACATATTGTCTTGGCTATGTTCTTTAATGTCTCAAATGCCTACCAGGTATTCGGTGAGGTATATCGTCTATAAATTTTTGTGAGAGCATTTTTTTAATAACTATTATTACAGTGTAATCAGGCCTCCCCAATGACGTTGTGGTAGCGTCGTCGCCCTGTAATAAAAGGGTCCCGTGTTTGATACCTGGTGTAAGCACAAAGTAGTTCGGATCCCACTTTAAAACACCTCAAATCCACCAACATAATTGTGGAACTTTTGCTAGGGTGTGGAAGGTATTTCGAGTAAAGCTATGGTCTCAAGCTATTCTTAAACGTACGAGGCGACTCCGTGGCGGAGCACAGGCCACAACGACGCCAGGAGTCCTGGATTGGAATCCCGTCCTGGACTTGTGAGTGTCCGTTCACAATTTCAACCTATCATGAGTCATCCTCAACGTCACGATTAGCCAAAAGTAAATGAAAAGCGACGCAAAAAAAGGAAGAAAATGCAGATATTTAATTTGCAGGACCACGAGATAGATTCCCTGAGTTTTATTTAGCGCTAGTGACGTAACCACAAATATGGTTCAATTTTTAAAAATGCACGATTATATTACTCCCTACATTCTTTACTTTATCCTCTGTAACGTATGGTAATATATTGACGTACCGGTATTCTCCGAAATCATCACGTTACATATCACAATTTTGTTTCATAACTGCTGCCACAATTTAAAAATTACCCCCTGCGATGGCATGTGCAATGCTGTGAAACACCACGTGACGGGTTTGTTTGGATTCGATCTTGCTCAGTTGTCTGCTCGTGACGTCACACTAATGTGATCCATTAGGAGTAATAGAATGATACGTTTGTAATGAATGAGATTTCGCCCTCAAAGGAGCGAATTCTTTTTTTCCACGAACCTTCGGGATCTTATCTTACTGTTCACACAAAATACAAAGAAGATACAACTTACGGAAAAATCCGTCGTCCACTTGACTTGCTGTGTGCACTTACGGATTACGACGTATGAGGCAACCAGTGTTGCAAGGGACTTAAGAAAGAAATATACGAAAGCTGTTACGGAAGTCGCAAAAAAAAATTAATAATAAACGCATTAAAACTACAAAACCACCCATATTCCGAGGAGCATTACTTATAAGAACAAGAAAAAGAATTTGCCACACTAAAATTTTGAGAAGAGAAAGGTATTCAAATAATTCAAATTTGTAAAAGAAGTTTTCCATTATTTACCTTAGTACAGTAGCGTAACTTTGGCTGTGGTGGTGACGGGGGGGGGGGGGGGGGGGGGGGCAGAACATGAATCTCAGGTTCCAGAAAGTTTAAAAAATACCTCCAACGTGTAAATATTAATGGACCTGGACACTTGGAAGGGGGCGAGTGCCCCCTTCCTCCTCCAAATTACGCCTATGTATTAGTAATTGTCCCTTGAGGGAGTCTTAAAGAGATAGGGGTAATGCGTAGACGAAAATTTTCAGTAATTCGAGTTTAGCTGAGTTTTGTAAATATAAATTAACCGGGCTCTCTGGTGGAGTGGTTAGCGCAATGCACTCCAAATACAAAGGTCCAAAGTTTGTATGCTTGCTCGTAAAACAAGCATTCTTATATTTCTATGTATTTTTTTATTTTGTGTCGCTTTTGTGCCTAGTTTGGCTAATCGCGACGATTATAATGAATGGTGAGAAAATTAAGTTTATGGACATTAATGCCAGGACTAGAACCTGGAATATTTGTTGATAAGGACCATGCGCGTCCGCAGGAGTTTTTCCAGGGAGGGCAAGCAAGGTAATTTTTTCCAGGAGGGCAAAGGAGGCATATTTTTCCCCATAATAGTGATTCCCCCTAAAGAAAACACCATTTCAATCTGAAATTATAATGTTTCTTCAACCAATTTATAATAATTAACATAAATTACTGTGACTGAAATGAAATTATATGTTAAATATATAATTTGTATGTGGGCATTCATTTTCCATGGGGTGGGCGTGGCCCCCGTTGCCCCCCTTCCGGACGCCTATGACAAGGACTCAATTCCCTTGGCCAGAGAGGCGACTCAGTGAATGTACACTCCATTCATTATCATTGAAAATAATCCAGGAGGCAGAACAACAAAGCTGAAGGGCATGTAAGGGGTGTCCTTACTCAAAAGTCAACCTCACTTTTTGCAGTACACCCTGTAGTTGCAGTCTTTTAGGCAAACGAGGCTCTGGCAATTGGGCCCATGGTGGAGTTGTGTTGTCCTGCGTTTGTCCTTACGTGTGCTGAGTTACCCCTTTAAAGTCTCAGATTTAACTTGGATATAGAGATTTTATCCTCGGAGAAAGTATAGCTTTAGATATTGTTAAGTAATTTATAGCCGTATTATTTTTAATAATAGTTAAAATTAGTTTTAGGTTGGGTAGTTGCTTATCCTAATACTCTCACTTAGAAATTTGTTGTAGAGAAATCTTATTACTTTATTAAACAATATTATTCTCTTTAAAAAAATAAAGTTATTTTCAAACCGACGAAAGTTCCCAGCAAATACGGCGGGTTTATTTCCTATGTAATTTGACTATCTCACTTCCATGGACGTCTGCAGGAATTTTTCCAGGGAGGGGCAAGGAAGGTATTTTTCTCCAGGGGGCAAACAAGACACATTTTCCCAAATAATAGTGTTGTTCCCTCAAAAAACATTGCTTAAATTTGAATTTATCATATACATGCAATAATTAACACATATTATTGTGACTGAAATGAAATTACATGTCAAAAATATATAATTTTCTAGGTGAGGCACGGCCCCCCTTGCCCCCTTCCATGTTCACTTCGTTCTCCAGCAAATTACTTGTTATTAAGACTCACGCATTTTATTCTTTAGCCTAGTGTTGTTACACCTATGTGGTCGCAGAAAAAATTGGACACCCATTGGAAATGAATAAATTCTGTGTAGTTGTTTTGAATCTGCTGTACGAAATCATGTTTCTATGTAAATTAGTCTGGACCACAGAGAAGGAAAATAAAAGTGGAGGGGAGCATAGAACTTTTGTGCCACGGAAGCTGGAATTCTTCTAATAGAGTGAGTTTCGGTGGGTCAGATCACGCACTATACACGCCCCTGTTTTGTTGTACAATAAAACAGTGGTATGGTATAAGGTCTTTCTATCTCTGACTGAACTTTCATGAAGGCTTTTGCCCCCACCCCCTTAATCAGGGGGTCTCTGCACGCCTATGATGTTTCTTTTATCAACCTCTCACCTTCATGACTACACCCTCACGTACCCTTGTGAGTAGGGGTGTGCGAGACAGAATTTTTTGGGTCGGGCCGGGATCGGGACGGGAAATTTTTTAAATCCCGACATTCGGGATGGGAAAAATTCCTAATTAACTGTTCGAAATTTCCTGAAGCTCTGGAAATCTCGAATTCTACACGTCATTTCCACCGTAAGTGATTGGTTTTGCATTTCTGCTACACAGACTAACGATTTCCGATAGGTTCCAGACATTTACAATGCAGAAAACGTTTGGAATTAACGACTTTTTAAAATGATCATTCGGTATTTCCCGACTGGTCGGGATCCCCAAAAGTCGGGAAGTAATTTCCCGAAGTCGGGATCGGGACGGGAATTTTTTTCCCCAATCCCGGTCCCGACTTTTCGGTATCCCGCACACCCCTACTTGTGAGTGTCCCTTCATGAATTTCATCATATCATCCCTCATCCTCATCTTAGCGCTTAGCCAAAAGTGACAGAGAAGCGAACTAAAATAAACCAAATCACTCAATATTCCATTAATAGTACACACATTTTGTACAATTACGAACACACTGGCAACGCTGCCGGAAACATCCAAATCGAATCGTGATTCAGGAGCTTTTTCCTATGACGTTCACCAGAGTACGCTTCACTGAGCACCGAGAAACTCGTAGTAGTTCCAAACTCGACCACTGGATCGCGCTCACAACATATTTGCTTCAATTTCTCCACAAGAGATGGCGTTGCAAAACTTCAAGGGTTTTGTGAAACTAAACGCGAGCTAAGGATAAACCAGATACCTTCTGTCAATGTAAAATACATTTATACAGGTGTGCTCACAAGGAAGGTTAGCAGTGATGTGCGTCTACGCGTAAACAATGATAGTCTACATTCTACACGTAGACTATTTTATACACGTATTTTACGTAATCTATGTGAACAACATGGCGAAAGATGATAACTTAGCAAAGGGCGCTGTGGAAGTAAAACAAAATTATACTGCGTATCAGTTACTAATGTGTGAAAAAAACTTTTCGTACTCTTTCTTCCAAATTCGAACAATTTCTCACCTAGGAAGAAACCTAATATAGGAAATATTCTAGTGTTTTAAGGGAAGAAGACCACTCTTGCCTCACGACTGCCATCTGTTATTGTTTCTTGCATACTATTTATCTTCTTCCATAGTTGATAATAGAAGAGAAGAGAAATTTTGTTAAAATACGATTCTTTTCATTTCGTTAGGATCCAATATAGTTGAATATGCCACTTTCCCTTCATGAAACCCTTGAAAATTAATTTTAATGCACTTTAGATTGTTTACGTAGTCTATATAAACTACAACCCAATGTAATCTACGCGTAGATTACGTGTAGACAACGCATGTAGACGTAAACTTATAGTCTACTGCACATCACTGGAGGCTAGTGACGCGGATCGTGTCATCAAAGATTTTTGGGGGAACCTTGTACATGTCTTTCTAAAATATCATCTAATAATGTTTACATTTTGGCACATGCTGCAATATGTGCAATGAGGTGGGAGGGGCAGATTCATTGCTTAATCTGGTTCTAAGTCACCTTTGACTAGGCGCACGGGTACCCACAGGCGGGTTTGTGGACATAGGTTACGTTCACCCAACTTCTGGGGGAGGGAGGAATTTTTTATGATCTAAATTCGACTGAATAAAGTATACAACATTGAAAGTTGAACTACGTTATCATTTAATTATCGCTGCTCTTATTAATAGCAATTTGTAGACTGCCCCAAGGGAAATATAACGGTCAGTAATATATTATTTGTTGGGAGGGGTTGGGAGCAATATCCAGCTCTTACAGAGATACTTCTCTCAAAACATATTATCTAACAATTATTGTGTTGAAGCAATTACAGAATCCTGGCTCAATAAAAACCATTTAAACTAAGCACGGAACTTTTTGACGATCGATACAACGTGTTCCGATCAGACCGGAACGCGACTGACTGGGAAAAATCTGGGCGGGGGTGCTCTTCTAGCAATCCATAACAAATACGCAACAACGCTCATAGGCAAATTTAATGAGGACCCCCCCCCCCCCAACGTTGACTCATTGCTTCTGAAAATTGTAATTCATCGACTGCCTATTTTTTACATCTGTATTGTTTACTTTACTTCAAGCTTTAATGACGAGTCTTACAATTTATTTTCAGTGGCGAAGCCTGGTGTCGCTGGAAGTGTAGGCACAGGCGTGAGAGTTCGTGTTATTATGGCTGCGACTTTTTTTTAAAATATGAAAAATATAACCTTTAGAGATGTTTTTGAAAATGTAACAACATATTCTTGCAACTATCAACGTACCTAAATAGTAATTCTTGATGTGTGCCAACTCGTAAAAGCATTCCAGAGTAATACAAGTCATTTTTTCCCTTGCTCACTTCACGCTCACAATAATGAAAGCCGATCCCCGTGGCGGAGTGGTTAGCACATCGCGCTACAACTCCAGGGGTCCTGGGTTGGATAGAATCCCGGCCAGGGCATGGATGTTTGTGAGTGCCCATTCATCAATTTCATCATATCATCATTACTCGCCATCTTCGCAAATTAACCAAAAGTGGCACAAAAAGCGAAGTAAAATAAAGCAAATCAATCAAACAACAATAAAGAAATAAATGAACGGAAAGGAAAAACAAGATAAAATACATGTGTAACAATAAAACAACTACGCAACAGGAGCAAATCGAGAAACTAACGAAAACACAGAACACTGTGATAGAAACATTTTCTCGCCCTCGGAACAAGCTGTCTTTGCCTCTCACCTTCCCTTTCCCCGCGCTGGACAAGAAACAGATTTGAAGCCCAGTTTGTACCATGTGTCCAGCGTTGCCAACCTCCCAATCAGGAAAAGTGTGCTGATTAAACTCTTAAATTTTGCTAAATGCAACTATATTGTGCTCGGATGACTTAGGTCTTAAGTTCATTAGGTCTTAAGTTCATTAGGTCTTAAGTTCATTTTATGCATCTATTTTGGAGGGAGTTGTGATGTGAAAATGCTTTGTTGATTAGTTAAACAATATTGGTAATTTCCCCCATTAAATTAATTACAATGGTTTAACCAATATAATTTGTTCAAATATAACGCTTGAAAAAGTTTGAGAAAATTCGACGACTACGAAAGACGGCGGCTTGTTTTATCTGTGACCCCAAATTTCTAGCAATTTCCTTCAATAAAATAAATGTTCCTCGTGAGCTATGTAAGGAAACATAAAGAAAAGATGAAAAGAAGATGGTGGACCAGATGTGGCTGAATCGGCATGCTACCTCTTGTTTGAAACAAATAAGATCTGCGATTTTTTAATCTTTTTTTTTTTTCAAAATATATTCCTCTGAATTCAATTTATCTGACTCCCAGGAAAGCATGTTTGTAGATGATGCTATATTTTACCATTATGACAAACTCAGGATGTTAGGTAGTACCAGCGAAGTTCAAATTGTACTACGTTTAGCACAATTATGCTTGGGTTGGCATCAGTGCGTGAGGCCGGACTCCTGTGTCCATTTCTGGCGAACGCGCCCCTAAAATTATGCTTTCCGCATGAATCACATAAAATGTAATGGGACCAGCTTAGGTCCTCGGAGAAGTGGCTCGACATGCGAAGATAGAGCCCCTGGCAGAAATGGAAAATTGTGGAAATTATCGTAAGGCCTAGAATTCAGTTTTCTTGCATTAAGGCGTCGTTTAATGAAATTGTAAGTAATAAAATAATCCGTAATAGCCAAATATATTTCGGTAGGCCCGGCCTCCGGGTCTCTTATGAGGCTTCGCAAGTGCTTATTTTATAAATAACATTCAAAATAGTAGCGGTAAAACTCTCAATGTTGTGTTAACTAACGTTTTTGGCATGCAGTTGACACGACAAACTCAGCCACTCGTTCCCGAGGATAAACACCATCCTTGTCTCGCAATTGAAATAAAGCACACAAAAAGGATACAAAGTAACCATCCACCGAACAACCTCTCGTACAATTTAAAAAATAACTGACTTTAGAAAGCTATACAACAAACTATCGGTCGTTAACTAGGATACACTAAAACTATGTGATATCGTAAACGAAATGGCAGATATGTTTTACAATATAATATAGCTACGAAGCTTTGGACGCGTGCATTCCCTTAAGACGCCTAACCCCTCCAAAATTGGCTGGTTTACCGCCAATACAATTAAATAAAAAAAAAACAAAGGCTCACCACCACCAAAAATGGAAACAAAACATAGGTAACCCAGTTCACCACGCCAACAAATTTAAGGAACTCAGAAAAGCAATCAAAAAAGAAATATCAGTCGCCCATAATAGTTACTTGTCTGATATCGAAAGCAATATTCAAAGTGACCCGTCATTTTTCTGGTCGTACATAAATCGCAACAGACAAAATAAACAGTTTCCACTTTCTTCAAACAATGAACCCATATTAAACTTTAATACCGTCGTTGAAGAATTTGCGTAATACTTTCAATCTGTGTACGCAAACAACACGGCAAAGTACAACCTCGAAATCATGGCGGGGACACAGAGTGCAAAACGTTAGATTCACTCAACATTCAGATGATTAGTATTTCTGAAATTGAAGCAGCCGTGAAAAAATTAAAGCCAAAGAAGTCGGCACGACCAGACAAAATCCCACCCTGCATCTTCAAAGGATGTGTAGACATTTTTAAAAAATCCACTCTTTATTATCTACAATGCGATTTTATCTTCTATGCAGTTTCCCAAACCGTGGAAAGTTACTGCTGTATGTCCAGTACTGAAATCCTCGGAGAACAGAAACATACAAAACCATCGTCCTGCAGCTCTTTTATCTGCCCCTTCTAAAATATTTGAGCAAATCTTGTATAACCAATGCAGGGAAACTTTATCTGAATTCCAGCATGGCTTTCTGCCCAACTGCTCAATAGAAACAAAGCTTGGTGGAATTGACACTGTAGATCATGATGTACTACTAAGTAAATTGGGCACTTTCAACTTTTCCCAACCCCTCAGGATACTTATGGCGTCATACTTAATGAATAGAAAACAATATGTTTCATATAAAGGCCACACGTCCAGCAAATTTCTAGTACGTTCCGGAGTACCTCAAGGGTCCAACATAGGACCTCTTCTATTTCTTCTATTAATCAACGACTTACCAGAACACTTGATTAATTCTAAGAAACTGTTATTTGCAGACGACCTAAAATTCTTCCAAATAATAAAAAGTATCCAAGACTGTATTTGTCTACAACAAGACATAAATAGATTGAGTACGTGGTGCTTATGCAATGGTCTTTCTTTGAATGCAGCAAAATGCTATTCCGTTATTTACTCTAAACAAAGGACGCTCTTAAATTTTCAACATAAAATTAATAATTCCAATCTTCAAAAATCGGAAACAGCAAAGGAATCTATTTTGACTCTAAGCTAACTTTCACTCACCATATTAACAAAGTAATAAGCGACGCTTACGAACTTATCGGGTTCATTACTAGAATGGGCAAAGGCTTTCGAGACACACAAACCCTTAAGGTATTATATTGCTCTTTAGTACGCTAAAAACTTGAATTCGGGTCTGTTGTATGGAACACTGACAGTATAATACAGACTACAAAAATGGAGCGAGTACAATCGAAAATGTTACGGTACATGAAGTACAAACTTGAAGGTACTTATCCCATATTTAATTCGTACAATAATCTAATAGACGAGCTCCGAATGCACAGGCTTGGCGATCGAAGGACAATCCGCGACCTGCTACCGCTCTGGAAAATATTTAATGGGAAACTTCGCTCTCCTCTTTGGATCTCACAATTTTATGTGTTCCTAACAACAAGACGCGACCCAATCATCAAACATTTTTAGTGAATAGAGTGCGAAAAAACATTGTCAAAAAATCTCCTATCTGGAGAACAACCTCTACAATGTCTTAGAAAAGCGCAACAAAAATATGGATTTATTCTGTATGTCATATATGCAATTTAAAAACGCTGTAATGAAAACTCCCAAATAACACTCACTGAAGCATGTATGATAACCTGCATCTCTGTTCCATTATGTAACATGAACTCTCTTAACTGGGCATCAGCCTGTTGTGTTCATTTATGTAAATAAATAAATAAATAAATATCAGGCGCGGAGACCGCCTATATGGTAGTGACCCTCTGTTGCCGCGTTTCCATACGAAGGCACTCGCTGTCCAAAAACCCCTTCAGTCAGATAAATTTTTAATTATTATTGTTATTATTATATTATTATTATCTCTACTACTACTACTATTTTACAAATTGAAATTGAATTGAAAATACCTCGGCCTTGTTTACAAGTTCAAACTCGAGTGTACTATTTAAATACAAATAGGATTCGCCTTGTTTCCTTTCCATAAACATCTATCACTTTGTTGATGAACAGTTCCTTGTCTTTTGTACTTTCTTACAATGCATAGATATCAATCAGATTCGCCGGACCCCGCGGCGGAGTGCCTAGCACGTCGAGCCTACGGGTCCCGGGTTCGAATCTCGTCCTTGGCATGGATGTTTGTGAGTGTCCATTTATCAATTTCATCATGTCATCACTCATCCCCATCTTCGCAAATTAGCCAAAAAGTGGCACAAAAAGCGCAGCAAAATAAGGCAAATCAATCAATGAGATTCAGAGATCAATTAATCTACTGTCCTTCATGGTACGTCTCATCGATATTCTTGCGTGCCGAAGGGTATACTGTAAAAAAAAGGTAATAATTGAAAATAACGTGTGTAAATGACAGATCCCGACTTCGGGAAATGATTTCCTGATTTTTCGTAATCCCGAATAGCCGAGAAATTCCAAAGGATCTATTTTCTGTACTATAAATGTCTGCAATTTCTTGAAAGTGCAGTCCAGAAGTGCAAAGACAATCACTTCTTCAAAGGTAGATAGTGTGTGCAATCCGAAATTTTTACAGCATTGAGAAATCTCGAAAATGGAGAATTTTTTCAGTCCCGAACGTCGAGATCAATAATATTTCCTTAGCAATCCCGTCCAGTGCAGAAAGTTTCCGTCCCTAGTTACAGCTGAATGCGCTCTCTGCTGTAAAAGCCTGTAAATCACAGAAAACAACATTATTTGTAATGCGCTATAATTTCACCATTCAAATTACATGAACTTTTCCCAGCCCCCCCCCCCGGTCCCCTCCTGCGGGCGCCCTTGCTTGAGACCCTCTCCGTACACTGTATTTATATTTTGTCATTTAGCGTCGCTCTTGCGCTACTTATGGCTATTGCAACGATGAGGGTGAGTGATGGATGAAATTGATAAAAAGTCACCACTCACAAAGAAACTCGCTGGAGCTTTATTAACTTCTTCAACGGAGCCTCCCCGATTGCGTACTGACCCGCTTTGTAATCAAAGTGCCCGGGTTTGATACCCGGAGGAGGTACAATTGCACAGTGGTTCGTATAAACTATATATATTTGAACTTCTTTGAGCGAGCCGTTGGCTGTACGCACTACATGTTGATTCACATTGGTTATTCTTTTGACACATGTTTGAAAATATGAAACAAAAACCAAAAAACACATATTCGTAAAAATCACGCATCAAGACGATGCTTATCACTTTCTTTGACAGTGATGGCATAATCCACAAGGAATTCCTGCCGGAGGGAAAAACAATTTTTCCGCCTTGGCCTTCTTCCGACGGGGTGATCCAGGAGAACGCCATTCCATGCTTTGGCGTTTCATTTCAGGGTCGTACCTCGCACACCAGTTCTCATTCTCTGTAGCAATGCATTGCAAGAAATTTGGATCTGAATCCTCCAGATTTCTTTCTCTTCCCACGCCTCAAAATCGCTTTGAAAGGTCAGAGATTTGAGGATATTCCGGACAACGGAACGTAACGAGGGTCTTGAACACCATCCCGAAAGAAGACTTTTCTAAAAGTATCCAGAACATGTACAGACGTTCTCAACGGTGCATAGCCATGGGAGGGGACTACTTCGAAGGACAGTAAGATAGGTTTCATTAAAAATTCGTCTACTGTCGATATTCAGGATCATTCACCGAACTTTATTGTCAGAGGTTGTATATTGCACAATGCTGGTTCCACAGTACACGTATTATAAGCTAAGGTTACTTTGTGCGGTTTCTTCGCTCTTATCGGTATCCGCTATCGCCTTTCCTTCTTCGTTCTCTCACTTCCCACAAATATCTCCCCACTCGTTGCACTATCTCACTTATGATTCCTCTTCTATCTTCTACCACTTCCATTATTTCCCTCCCTGTTATGTTCTTAACGCACTTGTCTTAGGACGGAGTATAGCACTCCTCTGCTCCTATATGTATCCCTTGCACCACATTAAATAATTTAGCCCCGTCTATACTCAATGCAACTCCAACTGGCGGCTGACCTCTACAGCTATTTTTGATCATTTCTGTCACCCAATCGGCTTCGGGGAGGTGTGTTTCGATGAGTGTCAACAAACGCAGTTGCGAGGTAAAAGCTGAAGGGCTCACATCGCTCTCCCGAAGCAACGTTGCCAAGCGTATTTCTGTTTTTGCCATTTGCGTGTGAAACTCCATCGTATAGGACCACGTGTGCAGTTGTACCATTAACACCTCGCTGATTCCTGGTGCTGACAATATCGTTGCCTGAGAAAACTCTTTCTCCATTTACAGTACGTTTGGCAACATGTGGTGTACCCAACGCTCATTTTTTTCGTCCCGCGAAAAACGATCGGTACCTTGTGACTCGAAAATGCCCGATCTCAGTCGAAGAAAATTCAACTGATCGCTGATTCGCTCTTTCCCAGCCGCCAGCTCGAATTACGTTCAGTATAGTTAGCTATACGATGCAACACCGACTCGTCTACTTCATTGATTCGATGTCAAGTAGTGTACTTGGTGTCTGCACCACGTTCTAGAGCGGTGTACAGTGTGGTGCATGGTCACGTGGAGCGTGCTAACTATTCAATGAACGTTTGAAGCAGTAGACAGGCATTTGTTGAATCTTCTGAACATGAACACCGCTATTCGTCTACTTGGTAGAACGTCATTTCCTTGCACCAGCCTGACACCTGAATACACCTGCACGACACCTAGTGAAAAAAAAAGTGCAGCGAACTAGACGGGGGGTTTGACAGACGCAAGGTGCTGCCGTTCAAATAATCTTTACATTATCTCCCTATCGAAAAGAATAAAAGCCACCGCAAAATATTATATTGCATTCCCTTACAGGTGATGTTCAAATAGAAGATTGCGCTGTAAATTGCAGTGGATTACCTTTTTATTAGTCTTTATTTTCATAATTGTAAAACATCAACGTATTATTCTGGCATTTGTTTCATCAACTGCCCCCCTCCCCCCCCACACACAGTTTTTGTTACTTTTGCCCCCGCACTGTGACCTCTTAATGCTAAAGTCTTGTCTAACAAGAGAAAATCAACAGTCATTCCCCCCAATTTTGCCACCCAATCGCCGCTACTGGATAAAAGAATAACCAATCAAAATCGCATACAGGTAGGACGGAGAACAAGGGCCCCACAAAGGGCTATACCGCCATCGGATCAAAGCACCAGAGCCTCGTTAAGTTACAGGGTCTGCCCGATGGCGCGATGGTAGCGTCGTCGCCTTGTAATCAAGGGGTACCGGGTTCGATACCCGGTGGAGGCGCATAGTGTTTCGGATCCCACTTTAAACTGTAGGTGCAGTCCCGATTAGCCTTACTGTGCATAAAGTGAACACCAAACCAACCTCGTTAACTTACAAGGATGTATTAGTACATAAAATAGAGTGCTCCTACACTCAGTATTCTTCTTAATCTGTTGTTTATATACAGATATAAACAACCATTTACAATATTATTATAATCAATTTTATTCGCTCGTGAACCAATACCAAGTCATAGAATAAGCTATGTTTCGATTCAAGTTGCTATGCTGATCTCACAGCAATACAGTGAAAATTAGTCCATTTTGTCAAGAATTGCAAACGGTTTGTACTAGCACAATAACAATAAATGGTTATGAATTATTACACCAGACCTTGGCAGTTCATTTGTACTTGTAGAATGAATTAAACGTTTTTGGAGCGTCGGCACTTCAGGCCATTTTGCACCCTTCAAAGTTTACAGGGGATATCCCCTTATCTAACATTCTGACTAAAAAAATTAAAAACAAGGGATGTTAAAAGCCCCTTGGGAAAAAAATTAAAGGTGCAAGGTTGTAAATCCTGCACAAGACAAACACGACGCATTAAAATGCCAGAAGGTATTAAAAGCTTCCTCATGGACGATGGAAGAGACCAGCTCTTCGCGAGAATCTAAAACATTTGATAAAGCACTGTTGTCATCACCCAACAGCACTGGCGTACGCAGAGAGGGCTGATGGGGCTACAGACCCCTCCGAAAGTTTGAAGAAAATCATAATTTTCAAATAAAAACAATGAAGAAATTGGAAAACCCAGAGTTGTAAATGCAAACCCCCTTTAAAATTACACAAGTTTGCTATTTTTGAGATTGGATATATACGAGACAGAAAGAAGCTATGCACTATCCATCTTTACAATTCCAGCCTCTCCCGAAAAGAAATTCTGCATACGCCAGTGCCCAACAGGGATGACAAACAGCTGGGAAGATTCAACATCGGAGGGTCCAGGACTTGCAGCAAGTGACCATGTGTTAGACGCATGTGTCAGAAGATTCATGGGCAATCATCTCAAGACCGTCAAATTAACTGAGTACCACAGTCATTTCGATTCTTTTCCAATAGATTTGTGCAATGTATCACTGGTTCAGGCAGGATATTTTAATCGGAGGGGGCTGAAATTGTAATATTAATTTTCTCAGTCGAAACTGTCACAAACATGAGAGCCATTTGATCTAGAATGTTCTCGCTGTGTGGTACTCAGTTAATGTTATTGCCAACCGGATACGAATTCCGGTATCAACTTATTTAAGTATCTTGTAGATCTAGTCCCAATTAATGTATTTGTGCTAATTTGTTTTTGTACTTTTACCATCTCTTAAAGGATTTCTCGATTTTTCTTTTTCTCCATAGTGATTTGATACTCTCAATATTTTAACCTTTCTTTTTGGGAGGGCACGCGCCTCGTGCACCACCCGGTAAATTCGCCAATGGTACCACAAGACATGGCAACAACCAGCAATCGATAAATTTTGATTCATCGAAAACATTAAAGGGCTATGAAAGAAGTTAAATATATCCATTCATAGATGGCAGCACAATACATATTTGTTTCCTTGTTTTCAATCAAAGGAAATAACTTAGGAATGTAACATTTTTTCCCACAGAGTGTTCATAACAAATAAAACAGACTTAATTAGTTTATGTAACCGAGATATTGACTTTGGTGATGGTGTGAGAAGCCCTAACGTTAAAGCACACTTGATAGTAATAGAATAAAATTTGTAGATCCTTAATCCAGGGACGAACCTGTGTGTTTTAAAAGAAAATGTTAATAGTAATTGTTAACTATTTTTCTAAAGGAACCCCCGAAGAGGCTCCTAGTAAACTTCCACAAAACGAAAGACACGAAACTGCTTGGGCGTACCAGCTATGTCCCTGTGAACCACAGAGAGCGTGTAGAAGACATACCTCTGAATTATTTTTTAAACAATGCTTTGTTCTGTAGTGCACGGCTACTTCGGGGGTTTTAGCGCCGTAATAAGGCCAGAACGCTGCTTGATAATTGTCGTCGATGATTGATATGTGGGGATTGTAATTATGCAATACAAACAATCATGTTGGTTTTGGAAAGTGAGAATATACCTGAGACCAGTAGCGAACTCAGAATATTTTTTCGGAGATATTGCATAGCTGTGTTCTAGAGGGTGGGCGTTACAAACTGTAAAATATTTAACCTTTGTTTTAAAGTTGTTGAAATACAAGAATGATAGTCAGGGTCATCTTAAGGTGGGTTTCCATTTACCACTTCGGTTCTTTCCGTTTATTTTACTGCTTTAAGTCAACCTCTGTGGCTGAGTGGTTATAACAGCTGGCTACTACGCCATGAGTCCCGGATTTGAATCCTGGCCTGGCCATGGATGTTCATTGTGGGTACCTGTTAAATATTTTAAGAAGCCATTATTCAAACCTGATACTGCATTAATACACAGAACTGAACTGGAAATAAAATGTTTTATTTCTGTCTTCTTCGATGAACAAAAAGTATTGAGTCGCTTCACAATATATCACACTATGAAAAATGTATGTGAACAAATTTGAGAATGAAAATCTTTTCAATCCAGTGCCGTAGCGCAGTTCTCTGGGGGGCCCCCTGCAAGAAAAATATTGGAGCCCCCTCAGTGGAAAAACGAAACATCGAGATGATGCCAGAGTTGTAAAATGAATTAACTTTAACCATTCCTTCCCAGTTTTTGTCATCGACTTAGGCTACAGTTTAGTAGTTTGTTGAAACTAAATCAGGGTGGTCTGAATGTCTGGTAAGTAACTGGATGAACAAATTAGAAATATTTTCTCTTATTCAACGCTGTGGCACAGCCGGGATTATTTTTTTTAAGGAGGGTTGAGGCTTCGCACAGCCAACTATTTTGTTCGTGATCCTTTTTATTTTTTTTCCGAAACGTTTTTTAATGTAGGTTACATATAATACACATATATTTAAAAAATACTGTTTGGGGAAATTGTTTAAGAGGATAGTAAACATGCCTTTTTTGGACTTAGAGGTGGATGCATCTTCAGCCCACAAAGCCATCCT
Source organism: Lepisma saccharinum (assembly GCF_977018435.1). NCBI lineage: Eukaryota > Metazoa > Arthropoda > Insecta > Zygentoma > Lepismatidae > Lepisma > Lepisma saccharinum. The sequence continues at coordinate 71,556,499 of NC_139238.1, read as the reverse complement.
CTGGCTATGCCAGGCCAAGATTCAACGTAAGAGCCGCTCACATTACGTTCCTAATACTAATGGTGAGTTACAGACTCAAGCAAACTTATCATTTCAGTTACGGGGTTGAACTGGATCTCTACATTGTCGATGGTGACCTAATATCTTCGGGTAAATTGCAATCTGCTGCGAAGAAATAGAGACTGACTCAAGTCTTGAAAGATAGAAAATTAAGCAGCGACTGGACATTATTCACTGAAAATTTCTCACTCAACGAAATGCTTATTGGAGGGATTGGAGCACTTCGAGCACTGTATACGTTGTTCACCCTGCGTGGCGGAATTGGGGCCACTGGACCTAAGGGCAATGGAAAAATTGCACCTGGGTTCAACATCCTGAGTTTTTTGGCCCCTTTGAAGTAAAACGTAATAGGTGTGGACAATGTGTTAAATTTATCTCAGATCTTATTTCAATGTCATACTGAGGCCTGGAGTCCCCCTTGAAAATATTTGGTGGGAAGTTACATTTTAAATATCACGTAATATTACTGGTAATAAAAAAAGGTCATAAATTGTCAAGTTTGTTTGTTTAGGTATTGTGTATAAGGCATCTACCGGTTGAGCAACTGAATCTTTCTACTCGATTCAGAACTGTACTACACTTCACTACACTACGTTTTCGAAAATTACTTCGCTATAAAGGTATGAGACGAGAGAAGTTTCCTATCGATTGTAATCTGTGAACAAGTAACCTAATTCTGAATTTCGGAGGAGACCCATAATGTCAAGGTGCGCGGGCTCCTCTGGCTGAGACAACACGCCACTGCTTGTTATCGCAGACGTCGTCATATGATATGTTACTGGGAACCAACTTTCTGTTTCGTAAATCCATTTTTTAAATAAGCGACACTAACTGCTGAATTTCTGGGATTATATAAAATTTCAGGATCACAGAGAGAGAACATAGCGGGGCCCCTACAACTCGGCCCCCTGTATTGCGGGGGTTGCGGGGGCGTCTGCTACGCCACTGTTTCAATCAAAACATTTTAACAGTACCCCTTCATCAATATTGTCCTCATTCATCCTTATCGTCGTGATTAGCCAAAACGTGCAGAAAAACAACGCGAAATAACGAAAATCGAATCAAATTTACTGCTTTTATTTGAAAAATTTTGATTTTGTTAAACTTTCGGGAGGGGCTGCAGCCTCATCAGCTTCCCCTGCGTACGCCAGTGCCTCAGACGATCAAGTCATTATGCACGTGAACAGGCCCGAGGTCAATATCATTTTCAACAAAACAAGACTCCTGGTCCAGATGGTATAAGACCAAAACTGCTATGACATTCCACCGCAAATTACTTGTATTGATTGACAGATTTTGCTGGAGGTGCACGGGGCACTTGCCCAAAATTGATGAACAAGTATCACGGAAAGTATTGCTATAATTACAATAGCCCTGCCTGGTTCGCTGCACACTGTACACCGCTCCAGAAAGTAGTGCAGACGCCAAATACACTACTTGACTCCAAATCAACGAACTAGACGATGCGGTGTGCGACTTAATGGGTGGAGGGGAGGGATGCTTGCGCACTCCTTAACTTTCTTCCGCATCCCCTTTTTAAAAACCTATGTTCAACCGAAAACACTAACTCATACAATACCATATTAGGTCATATTGATTGTTGAATGTTAGGTACGACCTCCCTTGTAAAATGGATTCCAATCTATGTAGAACTATATACGTATTCCACACATGTAATTTCATTTCAGTCACTGCACCTTACGTTAATTATTATAAGAGCGTTGCAGGAATACGATAACTCCATATTTTTTTTAGGGGGCAACACATTAGCAATGTATTAGAGGGGAAAAATGACTCGTTTGCCCACCCCTGGTAAGATACCTTGCTTGCCTCTATTTGGAAAAATCCATGTATATCGTTGGCCTTCCTTGAACACGCCATTGGTTTCAAATGTCCAAACATTTCGTTTTTGTGCTATAATCAAGCAAAAATGAAGCAAATCACTAGCTTTCTTCTGTTTCTTGCCGACCACCATGATGGAATGGTTAGCACATCGCGCTATGACGCCAGGTTTTCCGGTTCGAATCCCGGCCTGGGCATGGATGTTTGTGAGTGTCCATTCATCAATTTCATCATGTCATCACTCATTCCCATCTTCGCAAATTAGTCAGAAGTGTCACAAAAAGTGCCGATCGATAAATAACAAAAGTTAAGTTAAATCAAATGTTCAGTTTCATTGGCATATTATCACGTATGCCTATTAAAAGGCCATTGGTGTTTGGTGTAGGATAAAGGTTCCATGCGTGTTTCATGTGTTCTTTATTTTCAACATCGCACCTCCTAAATTTCATTCCGCACCCCCTCAGCACCCCTAGATGATAAATCCTGGCAACACCGCTGTACACATTTGAAAATTCATTCGTGTCCATTAATGGTGTAACCATCAAAGATTTCCCTCCCGAAAAGTATGCAGCCTTGTGGATTAAAGGACACCATTCTGCAACTGAACAATTTAGTGTAGAGCAATCTTATCGCCATTATTAAACGATATTACACTCGTAAAGAAAATTATGTATTTTCAAGTCGATAAAAGTTATCATTTCCTGTGTAATTGAACAAATATCCTGCTTCGTTCTCTAGCAAATTTCCTGTTATTAACACTCCCACAATGCCTTATTCTTCACTTATGATGCCTCTATGTTGCTGCATTTAATGTAATGTGTGTGTGTTGTGTGTAAGGTAAAGTATGATAATTTGTGGCATACGTTAGAACAATCTTCACCAAATAACATATGCAAGCAAATTACCTTACTTTATCCTAAAATGCTTAAAATTACGTACATACACTAAGGGGATTATCGGTGGGTGGGAACTCACACTATATACGCCCCTGTTTCGTACCAATAACAATACAGTACAGCAGTGAGATCGAATGAGCTTTTTTTTGAACAACTGAACTTTCATCACGGCTTTTGCCATTTTAATCAGAGGTTCTGCGCACGGACATGTGCTCACATTAGTCATAAAGGAAACTGTGGGAGAAGTTAGTTATATCAGTTCATAGATGGCAGCGCAATACACATCTATTTATTTGATTTTATTTAGAAGAAATAACAAAGAAAATTTAAAAATTCATAACCAGTTTTTATCTACAAGTAAAAGATATTATATTGGTTTATGTAACTGAGACACTGACTTTTAGCTATTGTGTGAGAAGCCTCAAAGTTAAAGCACGGTCATTATTAATTTAATAGAAGTTCTACATCCTTAATCCAGGAACGAAACTTGCTAGGTTTATAAGCAAATTATTGTAAAATGCAAGATTCTATTTTTCTTAAGGAACCTCCAAAGAGGCTCCTACGCAAAATAAATTAAATTGCCTCTGGGCTTACGTAGACCTTTTGTAGGGGATATAAGGCGGCGAAAGATTAGAGGGCGACGAGAGACAGACGTGAGCAGAGATTTTCATGAGCCAAAATGAAGGACAGAGAGCGAGTGAAACACCCTGTATATGTGTGTATAAGTCTCAAAGCTACATTGGCTGTACAAGACAAAAGATGCCCAAACATAGCGGTTTATAAACACTCAAAGTAGTTCCCCACAGTGTCCACAACACACTGTCAACGATGTGGGAGACGGTTTCCCACAAGTGGAAGGTGTCGAATGCCATCCACCTCATCAGGTGTGAATGGGGACATGTCACATTGATTGTAATTTCCCCTCAGTCCGAAACCCTCGCATTTTCAACAAAACAAGACTCCTTGTCTAGATGTGTAGACGATATAAGACCAGAACGCCTACGACATCCCACCCACAAATCACTTTGGCGGATTTAGGGGGCGGTGTACGGGGGGAGCGTGTCTCTCCCAAAATTATTGATAAAATATTATAAATAGGCCTATATTAAATCTTCCTAACACAAACACATTAATCGGGACCAGTTTACTAGACACTTAGATAAATAAATTGACACCGGAAATCAAATCCGCGATTTCACGGTTACCAGGCAACAACGTTAACTGAAGGCGCGAGGATTCTAGTAGATCAAATGTTTTCCATCCTTGTGACAGTTTGTCTCGAGATGAATTCTCCAACTACCTCTCTCTCGCTTTCTATAATCATTTTTAATACAAATAACGCACAACTATTAACATTACGGAAAACTCTAAAGATATCATCATATCATGATCAAAGGGTCTTGGGTTCAATACCTGTTGGAGGCACATAGTGTGTCGGGTCAAGGACGCCCTCTGGATTTATTCTCAGGGGAAGCAGGGTCATATAAACTTTTATTTTTATTATTATTGTTCTTATTACTGCTTCTACTGCTATTATTTTTGTTATTATTATTACTACTCTTACAAATACTAATACTACGTATGTTTTTTTAGAAAATTATATTCATTTGTAATTTCTATATTCTGTATATCTATATGTCACGGTATCCAGTGACATGTGAACAAACACCGTTCGATATTAATCATTTTTGTTTATTGATTCATATTATGTTTAAATGTAAAGTGCGAGGTTTGGTTTATTTTGTGGAAAAAATTGTATCCGAGCCAGACGTCGGGAGTTGGGAGACGGGTTTTCTGAGTGACAGCCGAACTGTCAATACGGCAAAGTACTTGGCATATTTGCACCAAAACGGGTCGTCACGGACAAAGGGAAGACTTATTTTCGTCGGGACCCACGGAGAATTCGCCGCGGGAGGCCGAAACTACTTTTCACGGATGACCAGGATAATCAGCTGGAGCCCAAGCTAGCAAGAACCGAGGTCACGCCTTGTGACCACATTTCGAGACAATGGACCGGGGTCATTTCCATCTCTTCGGAAACCCAAGCCAAGCCACTCTAACGTGTTTTTCAACGGACAATTTTGAATCTGGTATAAATCTACAGGACTTCGAGTTCAACACACAGTTTTACCCGGATTTTGTAGAGAGAGCATCTCCACGCTACACTCTCGCGTGATTATTGTTTTGTCTCCGTGGACTTTGTTTTTCTTACGTACCATGAGCGACTTGCCGATAGAGAGTTACCAGTGTGCGCTTTATTTGGTGAAGCATTACGCGGTGGTTTGTTTTTACCCAGCGTGGACTACCATAAAAATGGGCGGCTAAAAAAGATAGAGAAGGGAGACTGCCGCCTTCCCGACGCCTCCAACGATGCACCGCCACCATCCGGTGAAGCAAACGCCGATGACCGACGACCGACACACACAGCGCCGCGAAGCCCAACATTGCCCGACATCCAGAAGGACGTTTCCAGTTCGACGTCCGACAGAAGCCCGTTACCAGAGAGAGTGGGAAGGATGACTATAGGTCAGCGCTCGACGGGAGCTTAATTGAGAGAGAGAGAGAGAGATGATTCCAGGACGACGTTTGATTGATGCCCGACACATTAGAGGGATTCCGAACCGACGCGTGACCACGTGCAGCCGACGCTTGTGAGAAGAGGGACACGCGTTGTTCTATGAAAGTGAAAGTGCCCAATATCGTAGCAATCATCCTAGCCGTTCGACATCGAATAACATTTTCGCCGCAAAGGAACCTTGTGCAAACCCCTCATCCAGGAAAGATGAACGACCACGCGATGTAGCATAGTCCGGTAGAGTATTCTTCAGATGGTCTATGTCCATGTAAGCATGTATTGTTTGTATGAAAGCCGTACCGTAAAAGCTGAAGTCTCACTGATTTGCAAAGTGACTCAGGAACCCCGAACCTAACTTCCGTGTCTGATATTTTTTTAGTAATGTTATCTAAAAGTTCATTTCATGTTCATGTGTAATAACTTGATTGTCTGCATTCAGAGTTAGAAGCTCCATTCCATTACGTTAAATTTTGGTAAATTGTCAAAGTGTGCTCCATTTTTGTGTAACCGACCGCCCCGTCGCGTCATTTAGCTTGTCAATATTTGACTGATTAGCGTTTTTATTTGTGGAAAGCGTATTTTATATTGCAAGGTCGTGCGAGTGTAGTATTATTTATTGCATAGTGGTTTTTGATGTAATTTTTGCTCGCGCCGACGATTGATTTGTGTGGTGTGTTCCGGCATCTGGACCGATTAAGTTTCGCATCACATATAATGGTGTATTTGTTCTCAATGGACGACAGAGGCTTGTATGTATAACCCTCGTCCGAGAAACTTGGTAAATGTCGTGCTTACGACTTGATGCGTACGTTCATTCGAACGACAGGTTTAACTACGCCGACCCAATTGTTTTAGATAACTGCTTTCCGGGTGCTGGCGCATATTTGATTTAAAAGAGCACAGGAGCGGGCAGACTAATGACCTAAATTCACGAAAAGGTTCAAACAAAAAGGAAATGGCATGTTGATCAGATCCTGATTTGTATGTATATTCACGTGTAAAATACCTCAGAAGTACGAATGAGAGAGAGTGATTGAGGAGGCGATATAAACAGTTTGTTGATTCCAATATTTTTTTGTTGATACAATATATTCACATTTTTACCGTTCGTCAGTGTTATTATTTGATGTTTTTCAGGTATCTGGTACAATGCTATTAGTGTGTTATTATTGTTCGAGTCTACATATCTAAGGTAAACAAAACAGTGTAACATTTCAAGGTATTTATCTCCGCCTCGCACTAGTACCAGGGTGCTTAGTCCCGACTCTCAATACGTGAGCACGGAAACGACCATTTCGTTATCACCCCAACTCGTGATCGGAGAGAAAATCGTAGTCCTGACTGGTCGTTAACGAGTGCCGACTTCGATGGCTTACGAGTTCTCGCTAACAACTGAGAATATAGTCTGTGATGCACTCAAAACAAGTTTGTCGTAGAGGCTACACCCAAAGAACCAATCAGATGGCGAGAATTAAAATCGAGAGTCGCGAAGAATCGATCGATCTTCCTAAAAATCGATTGTGGTTTGTTTACTGTCTTATGAAGTTGTCCAAATTTTGAAATTGATCTTAAATGTAAAACTGCACGGAAAAATAAATAGTGAGTTTATTCGAATAGATAATATTCATGTATGTGAGTGGCACTCCATGAGGATTTTTCGGAAGAAAAAATAAAACAAACCTATGCACTTACCAAATTAGCTAATAACGTCAAGACTTAAAAAAGAAAGAAAAAAGTTGTACAATGTTATGAATGTCCAGCCCAATATTTTTTTAAGATGTAATGGTATTTTTCTTAACTGCATAGAAGGCAGGGAGAGGAAGGGTTGTTTCTTTCAAATTTATTATGAAAAGAGGTGTTTCAAATATGTGGTAACTTCTCGGTCCAAGTTCCGATTGTTTAATTCAAAATTAATGGTGCAATGGTATTTTTTACACGGCTCGATTTTTTATCTGTATTAACACATGCTTTATAGTTTTAGTGATTTCTTGCTGCATCTCGTGTAAAGAACGATTTTTCCCTTCCACACATACCTACATGATTGTTTGGGAGTAGATATATATTGCAACATATTGAAGGTTAGGTTTTTCTTGGTAAATAATATTTTACGAAATTTTAAGGGCAAAAATACACACATATTCCTAAGATGAATGTTTTGCTTGTCTTTGATACAAATAGCTGATTGGTTGTTAGGTTAAGCAGGTTAGATTTAAGGCTCTTAGAATTAATAAAACATTCCTAAATACTTTCGTTGTAAGGTTGGGTCAGTCAGGTTTAGAGTTCTTAGCATTATAACAATATCTCTAAGTGAACAAAACATCCAGTTTCAAGCACAAAACTCCCTTCGAACCTTGATGAAAATCTGCTAAAACTCCATGCGTTACATAACCAAAAAACAAGAATGATTATTTGCTGCAAATCACAGGTACTCGTATAAGCTCCTTTAAAAATCGAAGTATCTCGGGTAAATAATACTTTGTGTAGAATTTAACAGTGCTAATTCATTTCTCCAAGCTTCAAACTTACCTTCACATATTGATTCCAGTATTCCAAACTACTTTCTAATACATCTATAAAATTTGCAAAAATTAAAAAGAAAAGAATATCATTCAACATTCGGAACCGTTGCCAACTTCTCTATTAATGGCAGAATATTGATTTTTGGTGGGTAATTGTGGGAGTTTGTGAATGAGGGCTGATTTTCTATGAGCGTTGTAAGAATATGTATGTATTTTACCCTAAATTTTCCAAATTTTATTTAAAAAAAAATATATTGAAAAATTGAACGAACACATCAAACATTGGGAAATACAGGAGTGCTCAGTGAAATGTACAGAAAACATACCTCAAAAATGACAAAAAATATGCTTTCATACAAAGAATTTGCTAAAACATATGCCTTAGGTTTTTTTATGCATTTACATGACAAATGACAGCATCATCATAGCGTTCACAGAAGATAGGAAATTTAATTTGGTGTGGAGAAATAAGCTAGGATAAAAACATGACAAAAATCTGAGTCCTGTAAGGGGAAAAAAATCTGAAAATATACTTACTGATTTCATAAAGGTGCTTTGTCAAAAATTTAAATTGTTACTTCTGGAAGTTTATGACAGCCACACAATCTTCATTGTGTACCTCAACCTATCTACTTACCATTCAAGTTAACATTTCTGGAGGTGTGAATATCCTTAGCTTGTTATATGCAATAGCTTATGGCAAGTTGTGAATATGCTTAACTAGATGGCACCTGCATTGCAGGAAGAACACAGTATATTGCATGAAAAATTGTATGCTGTAACTTCTTAATGCCTAACAACACCAAGAAGTTACAGAACTGGCATTATAAATTTACACAGAGATCCAAGTTGTGGAAATTATGGGAGTGCAATACAGAGGTTTTTTTTTGGAAACTCTGTGAGCATTGGCACATAATACCAAAGACATGGTTTTCCATTTCATAAATTTTCAGTCAATTATAATGTCTCTAACATGTAAATTTTGCATTCCTAGATGCTATTTAATGATTGGTACAACAACTTTAATTCCTCAAAACTATTTATTCAGTGAAGTGTATTTTTCAGTCGTTATAGTACCGAGACAGTGATGTGAAAAGATTTATGAATTATAATGACAATCTTAGTGTAGGGTTTCCCTTACTCTTTGAGTGGAGTGGAGTTTTAAGCCCACTTTTGTGCACAGATAGGCTAATTGGGACTGGACCTACAGTTTAAAGTAGGATCCGAACCACTATGCCTCACTGGTTCTCAAACTTGGAGCCCCTTGATTGCAAAGCAAATATGTTACAACTATGCCATCGGGGAAGCACCCCTACCATTTGAAGTAGACGTAACAAAAATTATTGTGGATGCCGTATGCTAATGGAAATATAGCATCAAAAGGTAAAAATAATAATAATAAAAAAAGTCTCTCAAGAGATTGAAAATGAAATCCGGAGTCTCCTTGATGTTGAGGTAATTAAGATTTGACAAATCTATTAATGGGGAGCCTGTTCAAAGAAGTCCTCCCATTAATGACTATTGCAATATTGTTGTGCGAGAACCAGATGGACCTAGCTTAAATTTATGTAATTTTCACGAGTGATTATGTCTGAATATAAAAAGTCAATAATTTGAAGATACTTAAATCCTCTTTACCACTAATGAGAAAAGCTGGACATGGGTGAATCTGACTCCAAACACGGCTTTTTTAGAGTTACGTTCCTCTGGTTCTCACACGGCAACATATGACATGAGGTCGTCTTTATGCACAGAGAAGCTACAGTTTAAAGTGGGATCTGAACCATTAAGTGCCTCTGCTGAGTATTGAACATGGAATCCCTTGATTACAAGATGGCAACATTTCCAATACACCAATGAAGAGCCTTGAACTGTCAGTGAGCAAATGAGTAAAGTAAACCAATTTAAGATAGAACAGCACTGAAAAATATATTTGCAATGAAACTTTTCTAAATCAAGTGGGAGGTGATTGTGTACATTATGAAACATGTATTCATGAAATCAGACACACACTGATGCAGACCTTTTGTACACAGAAAAGGCATAGTTAAAAAAAAAAACTGACTACATGGGAACTTTGCATGTAATATCAGCTTTTTAAAACTTTAGGAAAACCCTTTTGTGTGTTCTGTTACAGCTCTTGCAATAACAATCTTCTACAACAACACACTACTTTATGGCAAGAGTAACTAAGGCAATGAAGTACATTGATATTTCATAACGACAAACAAGGCTTAAAAACTGTTGCAAAGGGGAAGCTTTAAACATAATAAAATAAACCTTTTCATGTTTCATCTTGCATATGAAAATATAAATCTCCTTTCTTTAAAGAAATATATTTTAAGGTAACAGCCATCCAAGCCATATGAAATGGCTGATGTGCATTTTACTGAAAAATTATCTGAAAATTCTGGCTCAAGCAGATATTTAGCTTTCTGTTGGTTGAGTCCCAATCTTCAAAAAAACTTTTCAGCAGGTAGTAAAAGTAAATAAGTGAACCATTTAAAGCATTCCATAATTAAATGAAAGAAGTGAGGAATTGGCACTGCTAACAATATTGAAATAAAGTTCTGGTGTACCGTTACAATGTTATATTTCAAAAAGAATGTCACAGAAAACCTATTTCACACAAACTTAATAACATTAAAGCACATCTGAAGATTCACACACACACACACACACACATGTAGAGTTGACAGTGGATGGGAAAACTGAATTTTCTTCCATCTCTCCATCTTTGATTTTTGTTGCCATAGGAGGGCGATAGTGAAGCACCATGTTCTTTAAAAGACACCTCCATCTTTGTTTTAGGATGCCAATGGTCCATTACATTAGACAGCTATGCGCCTCAGGAGTGTTTTCACCAGCAGTATCTATTGGTGTCATGACCCATGGTCCTCTGGATACCCACTGTTACCTGCAAAGATAAAGAAAGGCCTGTCCTGAGTTTCCACTGTAGATAATAAATATCCCAATAACAATTGAAAGTAACTTCACTTAAAAGATTTTAAAGGATCAGCAGGAATTCAAGTATTAACTTATGAGCACTTCTATAATATATTCCTTTACTTCAAAACATCTAAAGTGCACATATCCAGTGATGGTTCCCCCAGTCTCTTATGAAGAAACTGTATGTTAAATTTGGCAATCCTCTAAAGTGCCACATTTATAGAAATGGTGAGTACTTTCGTTCAAATCGCAATGTCAATGTTTGACTTCTAAAAATACGCAAGTGTTCCACAAAAGCTCTATTGCCATAGCAAATGGAATGTTGAACAAATGAACAAGTAATAGCCCCATCTAGTTGCTGCACTTTTTTACACTGTGCAGTGCAGGTGTATCCAGTGTCAAGAGTAGTGCAAGGAAATCACGTTCAACCAACTAGATGGAAAGCAGTGTTCCAGTTTAGAAGATTCAACAAATGCCTGTCTGCTGCTTTGAACGGTCATTTGATTAGTTAGCATGCACCACGTGACCATACACCGGTCCGAAAGGTAGTGCAGATGGTGCAGACACAAAATACACTACTTGACTCCAAATCAACAAACTAGACGACTCAGTGTTGCACCGTGCAACCAACTAGACGCTTCAGTGCAAAGAGAGTCAAAAAGTGCAGCCAACTAGACGGGGCTAATGTGTTATGACTCCTAGGTGTTTTTTAAACTTGCCTACAACAAATGAGGTTAGATAAATTTATCATCCTCAATTTACATTCTACAAATTCTATTACATTTCAATAATCTTGTTATTCATATCCAAATTAAACATGTATCATATTTAATCACATGCTCATTGTGTGGCAAAAATTATAGATTATGCTAACTGTGAATGTTATGTGAAGGCTTCCATGTAAAGTATTGTCTGGAATAAAAATAGTTATATGATTTTATGAAACATTCACGTAACATTTCTATTAATAAAAATGCTTCCACATAAAATTGTCCCTAGCATGGTCTAGTTGTATACTGGTAGGGTTTCTTATTATTATTATTATTATTATTATTACTACTTGTATCTAAGAATAAAACGTTTGGATAACATTTGAAGAACTCAGAAATGTTTAAGTTTGAAATTTACGGATAACACACATTTTGTAATAATAAAAAGGTGAGAGAACCGAATACTAGACTTATTGTAGAATATAGATAATTATGAAACAACACTGCACATGTATTCATAATACAGTAATGGTAATAAACATAGTACTTCACATCTTTAATAATGCAGTTCATATATGAGATGAGTACAATTTAAATACTTCATGGAAAAATTATTAACAATAATTATTCCAGACTTAGAACATCTACATACCTAACAGCCAAGTGTTCCTTGTACCTGCCTTATTCTTATATTGACAAAAGTATCTGGTGTTGGAATTCCTCATATGTCCACCCTGGATACCGAGAGTAGTCACAATATTTTCATTTTAATCGGCTAGCTGCAAAAGAGGAAAAGTACTGTAACTTTTGCACAAATAATTGGGTTAACAAGTTGAGGTATTGATCATAATAAGATACTGCACAAACTTAATGATTTTTTTAAAAATATATATATAAGATGATCCAAAAAGGCCGCCCCTTTTCAATTGGTGAACATAACTTTATTTAGGCGATTAATTTTAAGCTACAAGGACAGAAGTGTTGCACAGACATGGGAGTTTGATACAAGATATGTCAATCAGGTTGTGAATGTCACATCACATCACGTCTCACTTAAGTTTTGAATATAACATCACTCAGGTGAGCACCACCGTTGTTGGAGCACTCATGAAGCCGAGCCACGAAGCTACGCCGCAATGTATTCTCCAGCATAGCAACCGGAATAGCAGCGATTTCATGGCGGATGTTCGCCTCCAGTTCCTGGATCGTTCCTGAGACTTCAGGTATCCCCACAAGAAAAAATCAGCTGCCGTCAGATCCGGCGAACGTGCCGGCCAAGCCACGTCGCCATATCGGGAGATGAGATGGCCGGGGAAAAGGTCGCACAATTTGGCAATGGACACACGGGCTGTGTGTGCCGTTGCACCGTCCTGTTGGAACCATGTGATCAGAGGAAGGCGTTGGAGTGCCAGCACGAGAAAGTCTTGGAGCATGGTCACATAACGCTCTGAATTGACAGTACACGTGGCACCAGTGGCATCGCGAAAGAAGTATGGTCCGATGATTCCTGATGTACTGATCCCACACCACACAGTTAACTTGGGACTGTGCAACTCACGCTGATGCAATCGCCTCGGGTTTTCTGTACCCCAGAAACGGCAATTCTGTTTGTTGACCGACCCCGATAGCAAAAAGTGTGCCTCGTCAGACATCAGAAGGTTGTCAACAATGCGTGCATCTTGTGCCCACATGTCGAGAAACGTGTCACAAAACTGAACACGTGCCACATTGTCGGCTGCGGTCATTGCTTGCACTACTTGCACCTTATACGCTCGTGTATGTATTGGGTTGGTGCGAATGAAATGTCCGCTTTGACGTATGGTGGGAAACTCACCTCAACAACACAACACAGAGATTGACTGAGGTCACGGGTCTAACGTCATAACCTCTGTATACGTCCAGCAAAAAGGCTGGAGCACCCAGACAGTCAGGAGGCAGTGTGTTGCTGAACAGGGTCGTCTGCAAGTGCACCTTGGAGAACACACAATTGCGAGTGATTTGTCTTTACGAATTCAAACTGGGACATTCTGCTCAGCAAGCCGCCGTAAACACTAACAGTGCATTTGGGCCAGGAATGGTAAATGAACGCACCATTCGCCGCTGGTTTGTCAAATTTCGTTTCGGTGACACAGTATTGCAAAATGAAGCCCGTGGCCATCGACCAACATCATGTTCGAATGAGCTCCTCAGGAACGCCGTGGAAGCGGACCCTCGGAAAAGTGTTCGTGCCATTGCAGACGAGTTAGGCATATACCATGCCACTGTCGTTCGGTGGCTCCGTGTGATCGGTAAAGTGGAAAAGTTGGACTCATGGGTACCACATTATTTTCACCGGTCAACAAGACTCGCCGTCTGGAGGTGTGCAGTTCTCTGAGTGTAAGGAATAACCGGGATGGTTTCCTGCATCGGATTGTCACTTCAGATGAAAAATGGATCTGCTGTGACAATCGTAAACGATCAGGACAATGGTTGGATCGTGATTAATGTCCAGGGCAGTTTCCGAAACCACCTCTCCACCCACGGAAGGTGTTGTTGCTGGTATGGTGGTCTATGGTGGGTGTGATCCATCATGTCTTTCTCAGGCGAGGTGAAACCATCAATGCAGATCGTTACAGTGCTGAACTGCATGAAATGCACAGCAAACTTCTCCGCAAGCATCCAGCAATGGTCCACAGATATGGTGTCCTCGTGTTACACAACACTGCTCGCCCACATGTCGCGCAAAGGACGGTGCAGGCTCTCCATGAGTTGCAATATGAAACCCTTCCTCATCTAGCATATTCTCCCGACCTCTCTTCCACTGACTACCATCTCTTCCGGCATCTCGATCACTTCCTGACAGGGAAGACCTTCGCTGATGATCGGGCGGTGCAACATGCCGTTGAGGAGATCTTTGCGTCGCAGACTCCAGACTTCTTTCGCCATGGAACCCAGTTGTTGGCTGAGCGATGACAATAGTGTGTGGCTGCAGACGGCAACTATTTTGATTAACCAGGTATTGTAGTTTTGATTCTGTTGGCCTTTGGCAATGACGCACCTGGGCCGGACATTTCATTCGCACCAACCCAATAAATCCAAGTGTAAAATGCGATGTAAACTGCCATACGTCATATGCAATGCTTGCGATCTGCGGCGCACTGATCTTCGTGGACTTCTTTGGATGTCATCCCGCACACGGTTGATGTGTTCCTGTGTCCTTACAGCTCGGGGTCGTCCAGGAGACGACCTGTGTCGTACTGAACCCTCCTCGTGCCATTTCGCTACCCAGCGCCGTATGGTGTGTTTGTCCGGTGCGTCTCTACGCTGGCCTAGTCGGCGGAAAGCTCGTTGGGTTGCATCAATGGACTTGCTTTTTATAAACAGCTCTACCGCGCGAACACGGTCTTGCACATTTCACTTCTCCATCGCAACTGATTCTCCCACTATTCGTGAATACGCTTCACTGCCGCCAGCGCGCGCCGGCCAGTGTTGGCTTTGCAGTAGCCAATTGAAAAGGGGCGGCCTTTTTGGATCACCTTGTATATATATTCATGTTATTCTGAATGAGAAATACCATTCCATCTGATGTTACACATTACTCAGTTGTTTACTTCTGATTTATTTGAAAATAGCAACTGTTTTGAAAACCACACAAATTCACCTTTTATTGTGTTCCAATAAAAAATAATAAAATATTAAAAGAATATCACTCTGCAACTGTTATTGCCATGAGCACCTTTGATTTGGTTTGTCTTAACAATTATAATTGTATTGTTTTGTCCATGCAAATAGGAATAAGAGATAAAAAGTGATACAATTTTGTTTGCTAATCCAGAACTATATGGATAGTATTGAAAATAAACTAACATGTTCACTTGCACAATATACCTACCTACATGGCCAGTCAGCCACTCATTTCAGTATTTATGTTTTATTACATTTTATTGTAGAAGCTGTCTAAAACCCACCACATGAAGGATGTCAATAGGTGTTATTATAATGAAACAAAAATAACGTACACTATCTTACCTCCTTTTAACATCCAGCTGATCTGCTTGTATCATTGGGAACTTCATCCATTGTGAGGAGCAATAAACCACCATAGCACTGCACACTTGCTCTATACACTGGCTGATGACCTATAACCATCTGGCTGGTACCTCCATGTTGTGAAAATGAGAGCTTCTAGCACCTATAAAATTATTTCAGAAAAAATAAATATAAATTATCTTACAAGGAAACTTCTATCAAACAGTTCCCACTGACTCAAAGATTTTCATGCTTTAAATAAATTCATGCTACCCACTATCGACACATGACATAAGGTAGTTAAACTGAGTGCATTCTGTTGATGGTTTCATATAGAAAAAAATATTTTCCCCTTTTCAATTGATGGTTATAATACAGTATGCATGCACACACACACACACACATATACATTACTAAAGACATTTTTGTCACAAAAAAAGGTTTTCTCTCACCAGTGTCTGAGGAACTGAATGGAGTACTTTCACTTTTACTGGTGCTTAGGCGGTTAGGTTAGATTTTGTGATTACAATAATAAAAAAAAAAGATAATTTTACATTCCCGTCGTGATAAAAAAATAGATTTGGAATAAATTCTAATGTCCATAACTCTGTAAATATACGTTTCTATGCCCCCAAACTTCTGATATTGTCTTAACAACAGTTAATCTTTCCATGGGGAATTTTTCCTGGAAATTCGAGGGAGTAGCCTACGTAATTTAGTACACTCGACCTGCAATTAATACAACTTAAAACATAGTGTAAAAATTTCCTTTAAAATCTTTATCATCAGTTCACGTACTGTATAAATCATGCGTACCATTTTTTCCCCCTATATATAACATATGGAAGTGGTGCCTAATTGAAGTATTTTATAGTACCGTAATTTCATTTACTGATTGCAACAGGACAATATGTTGCAGAAAATTAATTGTTCTTATTTTGTGCGGCATCGTTATTTTACATTTTGATGTGACGTGGGTGGAATGTTGGCATACATTTCCCAGTTGTATCAAAATATATTTTGCAGTAGTATTTTATTTCGCGATTGCTAAGCTTAAGGAATGTTGCAAAAATATCAGCTCTAATTCTTACAAAGTACGTGGAACAATGTAATTAACAATAAGAAGGAATATGGCACGAAGTATTTAATTCTTTAGGTACATCGTAGCAACAATTCACAATACATACGTATTTCACTCTCCCCCAGATTTGTTCCAATTGCCCTTAATGTTCATACCCAATAATATTAATAACATACTAACATGACGTACTTACTTGAAATACGACTGAAACGAAGTGGGCTTGCAATTCTTCTTTCTTCAAAACCATCCTCCGCAACAGCTGATAGTGTCCATCTTGAAAATCTGCAGCCGTGAACGAACTCGGTAGGTGCCTGGCTTGTGAGTAGGTTCCACTCGTTTTCTGTTAGCGCGTCCGTAACCGTATTCGTTAACGAAGAGTGGAGACTACACTAAATGGCATTCGTTAGCCTTTCTTGACAGAAACGTCACGAACTCGTTAGGCCTTAACGTGTGGACAGTTCAAGACTAAGGCCCCTGGACCGTAAGTAAAAGTCACGACCGGTTTCCCGTACCCATAATGACGTCTGGCCCCGTGCCGGGGTATGAATGATACGTCATTTCGGAGAGTGCACTTATTACATATATACAATTAGCATAACTGTTTATTGACAAAACGCTTTTTTTATAGTTAGATAATCAATGTAAAATAGACTGTAAGCTTAAATATAACTTCAAATAATAATAATAATAATAGTAATAATTGCTGTATCGTACGGCCTGTAAGTTCACAGAAAACAATACTTTTTGTTATAAAATCTCGCTACGATGACACCAATCGAATTACATTAACTCCTTTCAGAAACCTCAGGGGCGGGGGAAAGTGCTCTCCCTGGCCCCTCGCCGCCGGCGCCTTTGTGTCGAATTACACATGAAACCTAGGTTCAGTCCTGATTAGCCTTTCTGTGCTTAAAGCGTTCTTAAAAACAAACGCAATAACTCAAAGGTTCTTTCAACTCCCTTACAATAATTAACACAAATGACTGTGACTGAAATGAAATTATACTTGTGAAATAAATAATTTTAGTTTGACATTTTTTTCCTGAGGCCCTTGCTCCAAACATTTTTGTTTTAAAAACTTCGCAAGTTGATCAATAGGTTTCACATTTTTAGCCATTGTATATAAATATTTTGAAAACTGCCTTCCCGATGGCGTAGTGGTAGCAGTATCGTCGCCTTGTAATCAAGGAGTCTCGGATTCGATACGCAGTGAAGACATATATTTCGGATTCCACTTTAAGTTATAGGTCTAGTCCGAATTAGCCTTACTGTGCAAAAAGTAGACTTAAAACACCAAATCAAAAAATCATTTTTTAAAAAAAAACTACTACTAATGACATATTAAAGACTTAATATTATGCATTTCACATGTAAGTATTTTGTAATGAATATTAATGTTAAAATAAAAACACTTCATACATCCAGATTTGGACCCCCAAAGACATCAGCCAACATTTGTCCCTGACAGAAAAAGGAGCCTGATTCGAAATGAGACTTGGCTACAGCGAACAATCAATACATTTTCATTCATCGAATTCAATCGATTTTTGTTTAAAGTCCGGGTCATTTAATGTCAAGTGGCTAAGAAGTACCTGCTCGATTCTTTTCAGTTTTAATGAAATTTCTACATCTAGTATATCTGGTTCTTCAGGCCTTCTCTTCTCCTCCTCCTCTTCATTTGGTACGTTTCTTTCGTTTTCACTTAATAATTTTTGGAAATAGTTTTTCCATCTTTTCATTATTTCTTCAGAATTTGTTAATAATTTCTTATTTTCATCATATATACATTTTAAAGGGCAACAAGTAAGTAATTACATGGGAAGAGTTAAAGAAAGCTATTAGTAGAATGAAACTAGGAAAGGTAGCTGGTCATGATGGCATTGCACCAGAATTGATCAAGTATATGGGAAAGGAAGGAGAAGATCTGTTGCTCAGAATAATAAATGTTGCATGGAAGGAAAAGAAGATAGTGAAGGATTGGGAAATATCAATACTAATACCAATATATAATAAAGGAGATAACAGGGAATGCGGAAATCACAGAGGTATTTCACTACTCAGTGTGCCTGGCAAAGTCTATTCAAGAATTTTGGAAACTAGACTAAGACAATAAATCGAGGATAAATTAGAGGAGACACAAAGTGGATTCAGACCAGGTAGAGGTGTCCAAGATCACATATTTACAATAAGGCAAATAATAGAGAAAGTTATAGAATACTATAGAGAATTACACCTATGCTTTATAGATTTGGAAAAGGCTTTCGATAGGGTGCCATGGTAAGAGCTATGGAAAACCCTAAAGAAAAACAATGTAAACAAGTAATTAGTAGAAGCAATACAAAGTTTCTACAGAAGAAATAGATGCTTGTCATAACTGGAAATAACAGATCAGAGGAATTCATAACATCAACAGGAGTAAGACAAGGTGATATTTTATCCCCATTCTTGTTTATCATTCTGATGGATGATGTTCTGAAAGAAATAAAACAAAAGATGAGAAAATTCAAAGTAGAAAATTGGAAACTGAAAACTGTAACTGTATCTGAACTTTTATATGCAGATGATATTGTATTGTTTGCAAATTCACAAACAAACCTACAAAGAAATTTAGAAATAATAAATGGTAATGTGTCAAAGAAATATATGAAAATAAACAAAGATAAAACAACTGTGTTAAGGATAGGGTAAAAGTGTTCCCCTGTGCATAGCACCACGCCATGAAGGCGTATAGGGGGTGTGGGGGTAACGCCCCACACTTTCTTGATCCGGTCGTGAGTGGGGGTGATGTGATCAGCATCACGCCCCTGACCGCCTTTACCCCCCAGGGTTTCCCCCAGGTACCCATGTTATTCGACGCTGGGTGGGCGCCGGGGCCGCTTTCACCGTAAGAAAAGTTCCCGGATTTGAACCGGCCGGGGATCGAACCCGGGACCTTGAACATGGTAGTCAGACGCGTTACCGACTGAGAATAGAAAACCCTGCATAATAAGCCTTGAAGATTCAGAGCTAAAACAAGTACAAAGTTTTAAGTATCTAGGTGTTACAATCAATAGTAATAGAAAAATAGATGAAGAATTAAACACTCGAATAAACAATACAAACAGATTATATTATGCCATAAACAAAGGATTTTTAGGGAAAAAGGAAATAAGCCAAAAAACAAAAATCATTGTGTACAAATCAACTTATGTACCAACATTGATATATGGAAGTGAATCCTGGATAATTAATGAAAAACAAAAACAAAACTTACAAACAGTAGAAATGAAATATTTGAGGAGAACAGTGGAAAAGACCAGAAGGGACAAAATCAGAAATCAAACAATCAGAATAACATTAAACACAAAACCAATATATCAGGATGTTGAGCAAGCACAACTCAGATGGTTTGGACACCTCAACAGAATGCCTGAACATCGAATACCTAAAAAGGTATGGGAAGCAAGAATGGGAGGATTGGGTGCAAAGAGACCGAAAGGATGACCACGTAGGTCATGGAATGAAGGAATGGAGGATATCCTGAGCAGGAGGAACATCTCGTGGAGTGAAGGAAGGAAGTTGGCAGATGATCGTGACAGATGGCGAGCTCTCTACAAAACCTCGACACCAATCGGTAGAAGAGGATCGGAATAAGTAAGTAAAGTAAGTGAAATTTCTACAGGTTGTGCATATGCATACCACATGGATACCTGTAAAGTTTCAGATTTATAATTAGTTTGTTTGGGGCACCAGGACTGTTTCTGTGAACGTCACTTGTTCAATCCTGCGATGAATTTGCTCCAAACTTTAGCAAGCCGTAACTACTGAATATTTTTTTTGAAAAGCTGGCATTTCTCCAGTTCATGGACCAAATTGTATCTTACCTGCTCAAATTATCCATCCTTAAACCGCCTCCTCAACCCTCCGTTGGTATACGTGTGAGAGTGGCGCTCACATATGAATTTCATGGTTTTTGGCATTTTTTCGAATATAGTCTTACATTTATCACATTAAAAATAGTTTATAAATATATATTGTGTAACATATATTACTTGCATGTTAAAATGTATCTTATTTATAACATAACAAAAAAATTATACCTATTATTTTATTGCAATATTACTGATTACCTAATGTGAGAGACAATTTATCACAGAAAACACAACAACTTTTATAATTTTATTTGGAATTTACTTTTGATGTTAATTAATTTGCACAACATTAACAAAACATTCAATAATTTATTAAGTGTTGACGAGAGAGATGTACATTCTACTTCGTAGTTTCATCCCGCCCAATATATTGAGGAAAAAGAACACTTAAAAATAGGCTCATCTTCACAAGGAGTTTGATCCGTGATGCTATAATTTTTGCTTTTCAATAAATCCTCAACAACATTAACATCTGTGCCCTGAGAATCAAAAACACTGCCCAGGTATTCTCTTCTTGTCATCGCTCGGTTCAGCAAGCAATGTTCGGAACTGCCGTTGTTCCTTCCTAACGAACATCAGGTTTCAAAGTTCATTTAGCCAGAAATAGTGACAGTAATAAGTAAATAAGTCAACATAAACCAAGTAGCAAAGAATCAAAAGAGACAACAGATATACAACACGAATTCAGTGCACACAGAATTAAAATATGCGTGAAAAAATAATGGTTACGGGTCAATCCATATGAAGTCATACATGCAACATGGTTGCTTGACCATTTTTAAAAATGTTTATTTTTTGTGTGGTGTGAGCCTCATATGTTGACAGTTCAGAACCACTCTTATTTTATTTTTACTGTCACCGATTTGAAGATAGCGGGCATTCTTTCATCATGGCGCGCGTCATTTTCTTCATCGTAAGCATCAGCGGCAACTTTTTTATCTCAGCTCTGGTAAGTCCTACGACAATGAGACAAAATCTGTGATGTTAAGCACATTATAGGCTACAATTATATTTTTGTGTAATTTTCTAAATATTATTCCTTCATAATAAATTTGAAGGTCAAAATTGTGTATTTTAATCGCTCAAAATGACATTTTTGGACATTTTTTTGGGCGGGAAGGCAGTTTGTTTCACACTTGAATTTTTTGTGCAAGTACCTGAGTACCAATAGAGTATGTCAAAATTATTTGAAGCTTGAGACTTTAACATTTCATTTTCTACAGGGTCATAAACATGTACTTTTTGTTAAAAAATTCCAAGTTCAGGGTTAAATATCTCTGGTGGGCAGTTGTTTAAAAATCTGAAATTTGTACACAATACAGTACTCCATGATAAGTAACTTCAGTAAAAATTTTGAGTTTGAGATTTAATTGGTTTAAGAGATACAAAACTCGTGAAAAATTCAATATTTTGCATTAAATATGGTATGCCTAATTTCATTTTTTATTAACATTTTATGTTAAAATTTTGCAAATTGTAATTTGGAATGTCAATGAACAACATTTCAATCCTGAAATGGATCTACAATAAAGTATATATACGAGGGCGTGCTGAAAAGTAAAGCTTCCTATGTTTTTATTTTCTTAGTTACCTTGTAAACGCATTTTGGATTTTGAGCAACCTTACATTGCGCTTATAAGACTTTCCCGCTTCTCAATTGAAGGTTTCAAACTTCTATCGCCAGGGGGTGCTGAATTATTGCGAGGAAAATGGCAGCATGTAACCATGCAATGTTGGTGCAACACCTGAAGTAGCATGCAATGATCGAGTTTCTAACCGCAGAAAATGTGCTACAAATTGACATTCATCTGAGACTAAGAGCATTTTATGGGGATGAATGCGTAGACATCAGTATTGTGCGATCTTGAGTTTATCATGCTCTTAAAGAAAACCCCAGCTGAAGAAATCTCAGCTATGTGAGAGAATGGAATGAAAGGCCGCGAACTGCAACTGATGGAGGTAATCGGAATCGTGTTCAGCTGGTTTTTTTTACGAACATGAACAGCCCAAGATCGCACGATTCTGATGTCTACACATTCATCCCCATAAAATGCCCTCAGTCTCAGATGAATGTCAATTTGTAGCACATTTTCTGCGGTTAGAAACTCGATCATTGCATGCTACTTCAGGTGTTGCACCAACATTGCATGGTTACATGCTGCCATTTTCCTCGCAATAATTCAGGACCCCCTGGCGACAGAAGTTTGAAACCTTCACTTGAGAAGCGGGAAAGTCTTATAAGCGCAATGTATAAATGATAGAATCAAAGAGATTGAGGAATACCATAGAAGAAAAGATTCAATAATTTTTTTTAAGGCTGTGACATCTCATGTAGGGAATTACACTCATGCAACTTCATTATGTAAAGATGCATCTGGAGAAATAATATCTGAGAAAGAAAAAGTATTACTCCGTTGGAAAGAGTACTTTCAGGAATTATTAAATTGGGAACACTTACCGTCTGAAGATGAAATATCCGAAAAATTGGAAAATGATACTGAAACTCCCATACCAACATATGAGGAGATAAATAAAATAATAAAATCATTAAAAATGAATAAGTCACCTGGTTCAGATAATATCACAGCAGAACTGATAAGACATGGAGGTTATATGATAAGGAATAAAATTTATAAATTGATACTCAACATATGGAATAAAGAGGAAATGCCACAAGAGTGGTTACATGGTATCATTTGCCCAATTTTTAAAAAAGGAGACAGGTTGCAGTGTAATAACTACAGACCAATTACGCTTTTGAATGTTGCATACAAAATCTTTGCAATTCTTCTACAAAATAGAATCTCCGAAATTACAGAAAACAAATTGGGCGAATATCAAATGGGATTTAGACCAAATAGATCTACAGTTGACAATATATTCATACTGCGACAAATATATGAAAAATGTTATGAATATAATATTGAATTGCATAATATATTTATAGATTTTATGCAAGCATTTGACTCAGTAAATAGAAATATAATTCCTACATGTCTAAAGAAAATTAATGTTCCAAATAAACTAATAAGATTAATAAAGATGACATTACAAAACACTACAGCAGTAGTAAAAGGAAACAATGATTTTAGTCAGAAATTTGCAATAAATAGAGGAGTTGATTGATTGATTGATTGATTGATTGATTTAGTTTATTTTACTTCGCGTTTTGTGCCTCTTGGCTAATTTGCGAAGATGGGGATGAGTGATGAAATGATGAAATGGATGGAAATGGACATTCACAAACAACCATACCCTACCGTGATTCGAACCCGGGACCCTTGGCGTCGCAGCGCGATGTGCTAACCACTTTTTTTTATTATTATTTTTTATTTTTTTTTATTTGAAACTATTACATATTATTGTGCATGTTATACATTTTAAGTCATTATAAAGTTAACATTACATTTAGGAAATTTGCATATAACATATCTCTTTTACAACGAGGGATCATTTGGTATTTCTGGTGCAGGTGATTGATAAATTGGATGTGAAAATCTTGTTGCCTATATATGGATACAAAAAGGGCATATTGGCCTAAGAGCCATTGTACACTGTGGCGTTTTGTTCTTGGATAATATGCAAAGGAAGGATACAAAAGAATATCTACTGAAATGTTACGTTCTGATGTGCGACAAATTATACTCACAAGTTTTTTTATATATAACCATGATTTTTGGATTATTTGACATTCACTAAGCTTATGCACTAAATTATCTTGTACATTACATGTAGCACATATTGGACTATTTACTAATTTTATATCATAAAGTTTAACTCCAGTAATGAATATTTGGTGTACAATTATATACCACGCTGATCTGACTCTTAACGTAAGGTGGCGGGCCTGTATATTATTCCATACTTCCCGCCAATTGACTCTTGGATTCCGATCTACAATTTTACACTGTTTTTGTGATAGTGAACACAGTCTTCTATATATTTTTGAAGTCTCTTGCGTTGGAAGGATAGGAGATTGTATTAAAGCGTAACTGATATCCACTATTGTATTCTTAAAATACCATAATCTGTCTGGAAGTCTTGTAACATCAATGGGGGCCTCCAATTGAATGTTGTCCAAAGCGTGTCTCAGAACTTTACTAGTGAGGCTGTTTGGGTGTTGAATCAGTGTCGTTACATCAGCTTGCATACGTAGAGCCTGGCTTTTATATTCCACGTTTACAAGGTTCATTCCCCCTTCTGCATAGGGTAAACAAAGCGTTTCGTGATTTACACGCAAGATTTGACCGTTCCAGACAAACCAGTTCACAGCACTCTTGAGCTTAAAAATATCCAGTTGCCGCAACGGGAGGAGTTTTGCTACATACCACACCTGGAGAGAGCGTACACCTGTACAAACGTCACTCTTGACTGTATACTAAGTATTCGAAATTTATTCATTTGTAGAACTGCTTTAACATCATTTATCACTCTGTCATAGTTTAACTGGATCATTCGTTGAAGGGAGCGCGCGAAAATTATTCCAAGTATTTTTATCGATGGAACAACATGAAATTCTCCGCTCTGAAGGTAAGTTGTATACATTGTATATCCGGGTTTAAATGCATAAGAGTTGATTTTTTCTGATTTACTGTGAGCCCTGAAACGGGACCAAATTCCTGTAATACTTTAGATGTTGCAGCAATATCAGACTGCGTATTTATTAATATATTGACATCATCAGCATAGGACAACACCTTTGTGTTTATAGATTGTATGGTGATGCCTTGTACTTGCTTTTCTAATGCAGAAAGGAGGGGTCTCAATGAGATACAGAAAGCTATCATCGATAATGGGTCACCTTGTCTTACTCCCTTGTGAATAGGAAGTTCTCTTGTCATAAATCCATTTATTTGTATTTTGGATGTTGCGTTACTATAAAGGCTTTTAAATGCTGACAAAAAATGTCCACGTATACCGTACTTTTGAAGCACATTAAATATGTAATCATGGTGTACCGAGTCAAATGCTCTTTCAAAATCTATTGCTAATATAGCATTATCATGGTTATTGCTATTGACTCTATAACAGGTAAGCACTTCACGAAGCGTTTGTAAAACATTTGTAATTTTCTTGTTCATACCAAAAACATATTGTGTATCTCCAACTAGTTTTTCCACATAGGGCATAAGTCTGCCTAGCATACAGCGAGAGAATATTTTATAATCAGTACATAAGAGGGTAATGGGTCTATATTGACCAACTTCAGTGGGTTTCACACATTTTGGTATTAAAACTATAATCCCAGTATTTGAGGATTTTCCCATTTTATACCTTCGGAACACTGCATTTATCCATTCAGTTAGTGTTTTTCCCATCAACGTCCAAAATGATTGGTAGAGTTTGTTTGGTATCCCATCCAGACCAGGTGCAGAAAACGGTTTCCCTGACTTAACCGCACGGAATACTTCTTCGCTTGTGTAGTCTTTATTTAATTGCTCACGTTGCTCATCGTCAAGGACCTCGGACAGGGATTCCAAGTTATACGTCAAGTCTACATTCTGTGTTATTGGTTGGGAAAATTGATTCTCAAAATAGTTGTAAAATCTGTTACGTATTTCCGGGGCTGTTTTTATTTTAATTTCAGAATTGTCGTTTATTTCGCTAATAAATTGTCTTTTCGCATTGTGTCTTTCTTGCAGCACATGACTTATAGATGCAACCTCTTCTTTATCAAAGTGGGGGAGTCTGCTGCGAATTTTTACACCTTGTCGTCTTTCAGCTGTCATCCTCAGCAGTACAGCTTGTACACGTTTTACCTCTGTTTGCACTTGTTTCCCTTCAGTGGCTTCATGAATAAGTTCACGCAGCACACGGTAATAAAAATTATATTTATTATTCCAGTCACTAGAACGTTCCTTACAATAACTAAGACAAAACCGATTTATGCCCGGTTTAAGAATTTCATCCCACCAGCGAATTATATCACTTTGTCTGGTACGGTGTGCTTCCCATACATTCCATTGGTCCTGAAAGGCTCGTTGGAAATTTGCATCTGTAAGGATAGAAGCATTAATTTCCAGTAGCCATACCCTCTAGGTACTATTGGTATATCCACATTTATCGCCATGATTACGGCACTATGGTCTGAAAAACAGGTGGGTGTTATACTAAGTGACTTGATTTGTTGGCGTAAATGTGGTGTTACATAAAATCGATCTAAACGGGGATCACAATTATTACGAATGTACGTGTACCCTTTCTGTCCAAAATATTTGTCATTCCATACATCTGTAAAATTAAACCCATTTACTAATTTTTGCAAAGAATTGGAGGTATTAAAGCCAGGTCTTTGGTCCTGCGGATGCAGGACACAATTGAAATCGCCCGCGCAAATTATATGTTCTCTTGTACCCTGCATTTCAGTAGCGACATCCGTCGCAAAAAACGCATCCCTCTGTTTCCTAAATTGTATCCCTGAAGGTGCATATAAATTATATACCCAAACATTAGCTATTTTTGCTGAGATAATTCTACCATTGGGATGGCACATCACATTTGAAATTGGTACGGTTTTACGTACTAACAGGGCTGTTCCCGTCGCTTAAAAGGTCGCATTATTATAGACTAATATGTTTGGGGGGAGGTTAAATGCTGTTATTCCACATTCTTGAAGAAGTGCTATATCTAAAGATGATTGTAGGAAAAAATCTCCTAGAGCCTCCTGTTTAGTAAAAGATCGCATTTTGTTAATATTGATCGTAGCTAAACGGAGAGTAGTCATCATATATACAATTAACAGAAATTTAAGAACTAGGGTTACCCAACACTGTGAATTATACATTTTGCCCAGAGGACACTAATATTCGTACGTAAACCTTGCATATGTGCATGGTACCTCGTGCAAACACGTGACCAAGCATCATATACCTTTACTCATTTTACACATGCTATTTCTGACTTTCATTTTTACTTGCACCCACACATTAACTCGACACACTAGGGGAAACACTGAATTTGGATCCGATCACAGGTTGTAAATCAACACTCGGGGCCAAATTTGTCACAGTTTGGGATCTGGTTATACGCACTGGGGAGGGGGCTATTGCCTGCTGCTTCACGTTCTTCTTGTGGTGGGGGTTAGGTGCCACATTTTGTTGTACTTTTTTCTTCTTCAACTGCTTCTGTTCCTGGAGTCTCTTCACATTTGATTTTCTTTTGGCATTGTCCTTAGGTCCTGTTGTGGTTTCACCAAGCTGAACCTTGTTTTGTTGATCTTCCAGTGTATGGGATCCTCCTGCTTCGTACATGTCAGTCTCCATTTGAAGATTACTCGTAGTGTCAGACTCGCGCATCGCTTGATCGGTTGTTTCCAGACTGTCAGTCACCAACACGTTATCCCGTACGTCACTGTGGAGGTTGTCTAAAGATGCCACCTCTTCCGCCCACGATGTGCTGTGGATAGACGCAGGTAGAGGTGTTTCCTTCGTAGGGTCCATTTTGTGCTAAAACATCAGCTTTTTTCGGCTCTATTTGCAGATTTTTATCGCGTTCATTGTTCACAATTTTTTCTTGCAACTGCATTGGAATTGGCAACACTGTAAATTGTGAGTCAGCCTTTATATCCGTCTCGTGCTCTGAACGTTGGCTAGGTGATCCATGTACTCTTGCTGCATATGACTGCTTAGGCTGGATTTCTACAGGAGTAGCACATGCTCCAGTATTATCTTGCACCACTCGCTCACTCACAGGACCACGTCGGTGTGGACAAAACCGTGCTGTGTGTTGAGTGTCTTCACATATTTTACAGGTAGGTTTCTGTCCATAATATGTTACCCAATATTGCATGCCCTGTATTGATACATTGGCTTATTCAGAACCATTCTCACCACCTTAATGCCTGTACGAGTTTTATAAATATGCTCATCCGAATATCGCTCGTCCACCGGAGGGGTCTTAATTTCACCATACTGCGCGAGCACTGTACGGATATGGCTATCGGTTATTTCCATTGGTAGAACATGTAGTCTCACTAGTGTAGTTGTCCTATCAGCCCAATCTAA
The DNA here is from genome assembly GCF_977018435.1 of Lepisma saccharinum. Lineage (NCBI taxonomy): Eukaryota > Metazoa > Arthropoda > Insecta > Zygentoma > Lepismatidae > Lepisma > Lepisma saccharinum. The sequence goes on along the minus strand of NC_139238.1, from coordinate 71,527,948 downwards.
TCTAATTTCATGTTCATCATCCTCATCACAATACACTAACTTCCCTTCAAATTTATTAATTAACTGTTCGCCTAATAGACTAAATAACACTTATATACGCACTTACGGTATTGGTCCAGTTCAATACTTAATACCTGGTCTTCAGCAGCGGCGTATACTCTGGGTCATCTAGGTAATCGCAGATGACCCGGCTGTATTTCTTTTTAAATATATATATATATATATATATATATATATATATATATATATATATATATATACATTTCTTAGCAATATTCTTCCAAACCAATTTCGATGCATACATTTCTTTGCCTCCAGCGCGCAATTGTTTCCAACCGTTTGCCGCTGACGTCATTCCTCCCGCTTTCCTTACAACCCTTGGCGAGGAGGGAGGAGAAAGGAAAGAGGGGGAGGAAACACTGCTTCTCAGGCGCGGTGATTCCGTGCCCAGGGTAAGCTCCTTCTTGTGAGAATCCACCGGTCGCACTCTCAACCTTCAGAGCCTTTGCCATTCCCTCCGCTGAACTAGGGAAAACATACCGGTAGAGTGCGAAGAACAGGAAAATTGAATAACATGGGCAAACCAATTCTACGCTAATTTTCACTTTACATTTGCTTCTGTCTTGCTGATTTCTGTTACTTGAACATAAATTTATCAAAAGGAAAAAGCATAAATATTGAAGATGAAGCAAACTAAAATAAAATTCAAAGCTTAAGCAATTAAAGCACCTATATGCTGACTCCCCCCATCCTTGTATTTACAAAAATAGTGATTGTTTCTCCTCTCTAATCTTCAAAAGCAGCGAGAATACTTCTTTCACGGAACTGAATATTTTTTAAAGGGAAAGATATCAAAAATAAATTATATATATATATATATATATATTAGTTAATTTAAGTTGCTATATTCCGCCTCTTCAGATTAATAGTGATGAAGATGAACGAATTAAACATAAAATGAAAAAACACATCAGGCACGTAGCCAGGTGGAGGACTTGGGGGAGGGGGGTGGCTGAAACTCCCCTCCCCGAAATCCTACAAACATCTAATTTAAGAAGTGTATAGTGGTAATTAATTTTACTTCATTAGGCGTGGCGGATACTGTAATCTTTGCAACGCTTGTTCCAAACATGAAAAATCCAAAAGTCACATAATTTCCTTTGTTAAGCTGCAATCCTTCGCACAGACACGTATTGACGTGCAACTGGACAAACAGCGTGCTTTGGATGTGGTACGGCACAAGTAATCGGGTCCTGGAGTAAGTTGAATTTTGCACTTAAATTAATATTGCGGGTTTTTATTTCACTAGTGCACGTCTTTCATTTTATATTTCACAGGTTGTTTTTTATAGCTTTATAATACGGTCTTGTTTTATTATTTGAAATTCTACACTATATTAAACTGCAATAACGAGAATTAATTGATTGTGGTCGTAGCAATAAGACAAACATTCCGCCACAATATTCCTAAATCCAATATGGATCCTGGATTAAGGGTCGGAGATTACCCACTAGTTAGAACCAGCATACGCCACTGGTCTTCAGTCAAGGCAAGAGTATCCCGTATCCAACGATGAAGCATCAGCGATGATGGGCACTTCTTCACACTTGAAAACCATAACTTTAGAGTATTTACACGATGGATTTCCATTTTCCTTCAATTTAACAACTTTACGTGCCTTGAAAATTTACGCGTTTCGCGTCGTCTAGCACGCCAGAGTCACGATGACTCACCGGTTCACGAGCAGAGGCACGGCGATGTTGCTCGCACGGGCACTTCCGCGGAACTCCAACCACTCGGCCACAAGGTCGGGCTAAATAGAGGAGTAAAACAAGGAAACCCATTATCAGCAATTTTATTTAGCATAGTCATGGACGAAATAATTCAGAAGTTGGAAATCAGAGGAAACATTTCGACAAGAATAAGACAGGTCTGTGCATATGCAGACGACATAGTAATTACTACAAGAACTAAGCAAGCAATGGTGGACTCACTAGTGAAACTAAAGCAACAGGCAATGAAATATGGATTAATAGTGAACGAAAAAAAGACAAAATATATGAGGTGTATAAGAAGAAAAATCCAACAACAAAAAGAGGATATAGATACAATGCACATAGAGCAGGTACAGTCATTTAAATATCTCGGGTCAATAGTAAATGGAAACAATGAAATTGAAGAAGAAATTAAAGAAAGGATTGCAGCTGGAAACAGAGCATTTTATGCGAATAAGAGGATATTCCAATCCAAACTAGTTACCAGAGAAATAAAATTAAAGCTGTATAAATCCATAATAAGACCTGTGGTTACATATGGCTGTGAAACCTGGTTGCTGAAAGAAGATATAATTCGAAAATTAATGATATTTGAAAGAAAGATATTAAGGAAAATATATGGCCCAACGAGACAATCTAATAATATATGGCGAATAAAAACAAACGAAGAGCTCGAAATATTAATAAAGAGTAAGAATATAAGAAGATTTATCAAAACACAAAGATTGAGCTGGTTGGGTCATATTGAAAGAATACCCGATGAAAGAATTGTGAAACAAATTTACAATTGGAGACCTATTGCTACAAGATCACAAGGAAGGCCCAAAACCAGATGGATAGACGATGTCAGAAATGACATAAGAAAACTGAAGATACAGAACTGAAAGAAATGTGCGTTGAGTAGAGAAAAGTGGAAGGATGTAATTGAGCAGGCCAAAGCCCATAAAGAGCTGTAGCGCCTTATAAGAAGAATTTACCTTGTCCTTGTGGTAATGACGCCACGTTAAGGTTCTGTCAATTGTCTCTCTAGTGATGAAAGTTCTTTTTCACAAACAAGTACAGGCAGGGTTGGCGATTAGGGGGGCGACGGGTCACTTGCTTCCCCCCACTTTTTGCAACATTTACTCCTGCACTATGCTAAATCTTATCTACCAAGGGAAAGTAAACTGTCCTTGCACCCACCCCCAGTTTTGCACCTTGCCCTTCATCCAGTTTTGGAACCCAATCGCTGCCACTCAGCACAGGGTAAGATAGAGTAGCTTATATTAATAATATTTTAAGGAAAGTACTTGTACGCACAACAATATTAAATCCTAATCAATAGTATTATACTTGGGATGCGTTTTGGACAGATGACAATTATTTGTACAGGTTGTAAAATTTCTGGAAACGGTTGTAGCCCCATCAGCTCCCCCATGCTTATTCCAGTGCCTCAGACGATCAAACCATAAGTGCACGTGAACAGGTGGAAGTCGATCGACATTTTCACCAAAACAAGACACCTGGTCCAGAATGCATAAGAGCAGAATGTCTACGAAATTCTCCCGATTAGCCTTTCTGTGCATAAAGTGTACTTTAAAACAAACGCAAGAACTCAAATAGGCCTTGGTTTGTTTCGTAGTTGAAATACGTTTCACAGTGTTCACGTATCTCACTTTGAAACACGGTTGATAAAGGTCCAAGAATTTTAAATTAAAATAAAATTAATAGTTTTATCTCTAATGTATTTCAATTCGGTCCAGGAACATTTTTTCTGGATCAATTTAAATACAGTCAAGGAAATATTTTCCAATGAAACAATAAGCAACTTGGACCGAATTTAAATTGTGTGATAAAAGAGGATCCGTCCTGTTGCGGAACTCAATAGACCCCATTAGAATGTTTGGGTTTCTGGACCTTTAGCAACCCTGGTTTGAAGGTCAGGTCCACGATTAGTTATCCTGACCACAAAACGAATCTTGTAATTATTTTGATCTGATTATTTTATTTATATAAGGTCATTCGAGGAAAGTTGCCTCACTCAAGAAACAATTAACTGAAAAATCTACATTTTATAGTCTACTGGTGTGGTTATTTTTTTACCCAACCCTAATTTAGTCTTCTTTCATGTTACAATTTTTGTAAATTAAATTCGACCTGAAATTGGAACCATTTTTAAAACGATATTTTTGGCAATATCTCCTAAGAATTAAAGGTGAGTTGCTCCACATGATAAATAGTGTTTAGTATAAACCAAAATAGTTAGAAATAGATTGCTTTGCTGTATTTTACTTCGCTTTTGTGAAATTAATGAATGGACACTCACAAACATCCATGCCCAGGCAGGAATTCGAACCTGGCGTCGTTGCGTGATGTGTTAACTACTCCGCCACGGCTAGTTAAATATAGTGTTTAACTGTGGAAAAATGTACATTATCAAAAAGCAATCGTTCTGTTTAATTAATTTTTTTTAAATAATCGAATCATTACATGACATATATAAACAAAATCAAAATTGAAAATTTGTCGTCAGACTTTTTTTAAAAATATAAAATATCCCTAAGTAGGCATATTCATATTTCTCCCTGGGTTGTTCATATTTCTCTATTTTACCCTTTCTATCACAGATATTGCACCTGTCACCAGTGGCGGCGATTAGGGGGGCAGTTGCCCCCACTTTGCGCCACTTTTGCCCCCCCACTATACTAAATCTTATCTACAAAGGGAAAAATGCTGTCATTGTCTCCAAAGTTTTGACACCCTGCCCCCCCCCTCCTTCTCCCCCGGTTTTGGTACCGAATCGCCTGAATATCATCATACAACGTACAGGTTTCGCGCATCGATTCTGCTCTGGATGTTGCCTTTTAACAGCCTCCCAAGCCCTCTAAATACAGGGATTCCATTCCTAATTGTAAGGCGAGGGTTTCTTCATCAGATATGGATGGATGGATAACAGAGCATAATTTCTTCGAATTTACTCAAGATTTTACGAAACATCTTAATTTTTTATTTTTTAAATATTATCACAATTATTCAATTAAAGTAAATTAGGAATGAAAAAGATGATGGAACATTTCCTCTCACATGAAGTTAATGAGGCAATATCTCCTTTTTCTCATTTCATTATCATACAAGAATAAGGGAGAAATCAGTTCATAGATGGCAGGGCAGTACACATCTGTTTATTTATTTGTTAAAGAAGAAATAAGACAGAAAATTTAAAAATTCTTCACCAGATAATAAAAACCAATAAAATAGACTTAATTTACGGATGTGACCGAGACACTGGCTTGTATTAGTTATGATGTGAGAAGCCTCAAAGTTAAAGTACGCTTAGTAGTAATCGAATAGAAGTTCTAGATCAGCAATCAAGGGACAAACCTTGTCAGGTTAACAAGAAGATTTAATACTTAAAAGCAATGTTCTTTTATTTTTAAAAAGGAGCCTCAAAAGAGGTTCCTAATAAACACCGTCAAATACTACACGACTGAAATTAAACTACACGACTGAAATTAAACTGTCTGGGGATACGTACATATTTTCTCAAAGGGGGAAGGGGGAAGTGTACCCCGCTGTGAAAAGAGGAAGTGAAAATATTATTTCATATGAATCAATATAAAATCACTAAGCCTCAAGATTCATAAGTAAACACTAAGAAATTACGATAGAGTATGCTATTGGATGTCATTGAAAATTGCCACTTTGATAGAGAAATTAATAATTTGATATCGAATACACCAAGTCGTAGTTAAATATAATAGACGTTGTACCAGTGGATAATAGGAAGAAAATAAATACTATTTTAGAAACTTTTATTACCCTCCCGTAATTCTTGATTTAAACCTTCAATATGTTCTGTTCTACTTATTGTTTTAGGCAATAATACGAAACATATAAATTAATTGCTTATTTATCCTAATAATGCTGATAAGGCATCTGTACTACAGGCTTAAGATGTTGCAGATTATGTACCCCTTGCCAAGGTGTTTCCTGTACGAATCACATTCTCGTTTTCACTGTTTCCAGATTAGACAATGGTGACGACGTCGATGACCAACATGACGACGATGAAAGCGACGAACTCTTGGATTCAGACATGCCTTTTGTGGTGTGTTACCTACAGGTGTGCCAGGCCCGTACCCAGAATTTTTTTAGGGAGGGGGGCAGACGCATAAGCGAATTTTCATAATTTTCCTCTCATATTATACACTGTATATACAGGGTGTTTCGTAAGTTCGTTTACAACGCTTGGGAGGTGATTGTACGAGTGAAAATAAGGTGGAAAGTTCATGTAACAAAATTTCGGAAACGGCTTTGTTGCCGAGTTATTGAAGTTTGAAAACGTGGGAAAATGATTTTCCGAAGTGAATAATGGCAAAACGGGTGGAGAGAAGTCGTCGGTGTTGGGCGGTCCACTAAGAAATTGGGTACGCTCTTGTAAAAAAATCACGCGGCAATGTTGTGCAATGTCGGCGCAAGGGATTCCCCAAAGGACGCGAACGAAGATGTTGACTGGAGTGGGGTGGGTGTGCGTTCTGCGTGAGCTGTTATCGACGAAAATTGGCATGTGTTGAATGGCACCAAAAAACAAAGAAAATTTCCTGAGCGAAGGGCGCAATGACGAAAAAACGAAAAAAAAATGAACTGCAATAGGTTGCATAACCTGAAGGGCACACAGTTTGCTTAATGGAGATGTGAAGGGAACCTCATCACAGACGGTTTTCAAAGTGTCCACCATGTACCTCCAAGCAGAGGCGACAACGGCGAATCAGGGATTGTCTAGTGCGACCCAACAACCCCGGCGTTTCTGCTATCGATGCTGCAGCTACATTGATACGGGCAACGAGGTCCTCGGCTGACAAACAGGTGTTTCGTAAACGAGGCGTTTCATCTCTCCCCAGAGGAAGAAATCCAGGGGCGTAATATCAGGCGATCGAGGTGGCCATGGCACAGGCCCTCCCCTGCCACTGCACCGGTTGTGGAATACGGTATTGAGGAAATGGCGCACATTCCGATCGAAATGTGGGGGTGCACCGTCATGTTGAAACCACAGTCTATGTCTCAGTGTCAAGGGCACGTCCTCTAGTAGTTCAGGCAAAACCTCACTGAGAAATGCTTGATAAGTGGGTCCACATAGGCGAACAGGGAGAATGTACGGTCCAATCAAATGGTCATGCAGTATCCCGCACCACACATTCACTGCAAATCTGTGCTGATGATGTGCTACTAGCAGTGCATGTCGATTTTCATGTTCCCACACATGACTGTTTTTACTATTGAAAACACCAATTTTCGTGAAGATAGCCTCATCAGTTCATAGTACCGTATTCTGAAAATTGGGGATAGTTTCAATTTGATGAACAAATCATTAGCAAAAGTCCTCACGTGGGCCAAAGTTCCGAGTTAAAAGGTCTTGCACTTTCTTCAATTTGTACGGGTGCATCCCCTCTTCTGCCAGGACTCGCCATTCATTCACATGGGAAGTGTTTCGTTCGTGGGCTAGTGCGCGCGTACTGGTGCCTGGATGATCCATCACTGCAGTTAGCACATCTTCCACAAACCGTCGTGTTCGCACACTTCGCGGTCTTCCAACTTCTCGACGAGGTGGCAACACTGATCCTGTTTCCCGAAGTCGAGTGTCTACAGTTTGAAATAAGGTGTGCGATGGTAACACGATATTTGGAAAACGTGCCCCGTACAGACGCCTTGCAGCACGGCTATTACCTCCAGCCTCCCCATAAATCAGATGCATGTCCGCCAGCTCTTGGGACGTGTATGCAGCCATCCCTTACATCGAGCTAAAAGTGTTTATGGCCGTTAACACTAGTACACTTCACAGAACACGATGGGCTATGGCTAAGAATTAACACGTAACACTTCTAGGTCAAATGTTTGCCCAACACTACTGTCCAAGAACCTCACGTCTTTCCATTCAACCGTGAATGTTTAACAACCTGCTGCTGGCACAGCACCTGAAGCACGAAGGGCACAGACACGTGCGCTCCTTCATGAGGAAACCTACACTGTTGGCGCCCCTAGCGGGGAATGTGGTACTTAACGTCAGATCAAACGGACACCCATCTCCCCTTCAGGGTATGCAACCTATGACAGTTCATTTTTTTCGTTTTTACGTCATGGTGCCCTCCGCTGAGGAAATTTTCTTTGTTTTTTGGTGCCATTCAACACATGCCAATTTTCGTCGATAACAGCTCACGCAGAACGCACACCCACCCCACTCCCGTCAACCTCTTCGTTCGCGTCCTTTGGGGAATCCCTTGCGCCGACATTGCACAACATTGCCGCGTGAATTTTTGACAAGAGCGTACGTACCCAATTTCTTAGTGGACCGCCCAACACCGACGACTTCTCTCCACCCATTTTTCCATTATTCACTTCGGAAAATCATTTTCCCACGTTTTCAAACTTCAATAACTCGGCAAGAAAGCCGTTTCTGGAATTTCGTTACATGAACTTTCCACCTTATTTTCACTCGTACAATCACCTCCCAAGCGTTGTAAACGAACTTACGAAACACCCTGTATATGTACCTACATGTGTGGGTAGGTGGTAGGGTGGTTAAAAAAATTTGCTCATTTGCTACGAAATGTTGAAGAATAGCATTTTCTAACCTATATGTATGCAACCACTTGGCAAATATTTGCGGTTGACCCTGACATTTGTTTCTGTCAGAGAGCGAAAAGAAAAGTTGTATGAAACGGGTAGACTACATGTGTGCATAATGCAAACAATTCAAATAACATATGAAAAGCAACATACGTGTATGGGGTTGATAGATGAGGGTTCACACCCATTTAGCAAAGTCCCTGACTATTCCAGGTATTTTACATAACTGTGTAATAATTTAACATGCTAAAATATAAGAGTTATAATTCAATTTTGTAAGTTAATCAAATGAATCACGTTTGTTGAACATTTTTTGAAAATAAATGAAAGAACCTTTTTATAAGCAATATTACCCAAGAAGGAAGATTTTTGGGAAGATGAAACGTGTTTCCGGTTACAAATTCTGCCAAGCAAAAATTATTTAATTTCCCTGACTTTTCCAGGTTTTGAAAGCTTAAAAAAAAAAAAAAAAAACATTTATTTTCAATGACCTCAGTCCTAGCCTTGTTTTCCTGACTCCTCCACTTGTCCAGGACTTTGGAGTCAGTGCAAACCCTGTAAATAAATTATCTAATGGGAACGGCAGTGACTTCACCATGGCAGTGTGTCTGCTGGCATAATATTGTTTCTATGGTGCATTTTTGCTTTTAAATCTTATTCGACAGTAAATATAAGTGCCAGTGGCAACTAAGAAGCTATTAAATGTGGTTGCATACATGTGGGATAGAAAATGCCATTTTGAACGGCTCGTAGGATCGAATTTTTTGGCCTTGATGTCCTCTGCACACTGTGAAAGTTGTCTGTCGTACGGTCACACCACTGTGTATTTATGTTCAAGACAATTACAAGTAGAAAAGAAGAAAAGTTGCAGTAAAACAAATTCAGATTGACAGAATTTCGTAAATAATAATGTACTTCATTTCTTGAGTGTTTTGGACAAATAATATATGTTAAGAGTGCTTCAGGCAATTTATTGTCCCAAAAATCTAGCAACGATTCTGCTGTGAAGTGGATATTCCTATTTACATAATATTAATTAACCCTAATCCATTGAGTGGCAGAATGTACATCAGTTGCAGAAAACCCCTGATGTTGGAGAAAGAAAACAAAGTTTTTTATCCTTCTGCTCAGTGGTGGCGAAAAGGGATCACAGACTTTGTGGTGCGGGTGGAGAGCTAACTTCCCCTTATAAGGTTGGTTTTGTATTGCAGTCATTCAGGAACCTTTCTTCCATAATGTATAGAGTATAGAAAATTCCCCTCTATTTTAATTATGTTAAGCATTAGTGACACTGTAATAGATGAAACCATTCAATTTGATTCAACAATCAAGGAGTTCCTATTTGTCGAATGTGAAACAACTGTTTTTGACTCATAAAAAGTTCAGATAATTTTAATAATGTACACAGTATTCTACAGAAAGTCCTACATAACCAGTAAAATGTCTGTAGTGGCACAAGAGTCTTTCTTCCCTTATAACAAGTAGTGTCCGAGCCGAGACGAAAAAGACGGGACATGGAAGGAATGGACTATCCCGACTAAATTGGAACGTCTGATAGCCTTGCATCAATGGTTATAGAACCAAGATAGCCCAATATTGCAGACTGAAGACTTCTAGAGCCTGCCTCTGTCCAGAAACAACCTATTCATTTGAGCAAGGACAAAATCGAAATTCATGTAAAATTTGAAAAACCATCAACGTAATTTTTGTAGGTTTTTATACGTTTAATTAAAACTTTTCATGGCTCCCCTTTGGGTACGGGCCTGAGGTGTGCATTACGAGAGAGACAAACTGGTTTAATTTGGTGAACATAACGAGACACGTGAAGACAATAGCCCGCCTGATGAGACGGTAAATGGTACATAATGCTGTCATACCTTACATACAAAACACATTTGTCAAATTCCATTCTGTTACAAGAAAATTCCATGAACTATTGAAGTATGCGCTGTTCCTCCAATATGGCGACGTTACCTACTGTGTCAATGATTTGCAAAACACTTAATATGTTGTAATTAATGTTAACAGCGTTCCAAGATCTATACAAATATGTCAGCACGTTCAACCCATTCAGCAAACCATGAAAATGCGTAAACTTAACAAGTTGTCAGAAGTGAGGTGCTCACAGTGAAGTTCCGACAAATTTAAATTAATTGGAAACGTATACTTTTCACTCTCCAAATCACCCCACGAACAACAAGGGTTTGTTGTGTTTTCGTGCGACGCTCCATCCCTCCCCTGTGTAAACGTGAAGTCATGTGTACGCCGAACTAAAGTGCACTGACCAATAGGAAGGAAGGACAATTCCCCCTGAAGCAGGAAGATGCAAGAAACTCTGGGGGTAGAAGACGGTGTTCAACAGTTCCGGTCAAACGCTTCAACCCTTCGGTAAAGAAAAAGTTTTGCTCCAACAGTTCCCGTGCATCGCTTGGATTAAAAAGACACAGATCTCGTGCAACATTCATACTCTCTAGTCAGGAAAAGTTTGTTTTTTCTCGCGAGAGAAAAACCGTGTATCTCCAGTTCTCAGAAGTTAGGATGTAGTACTCTGAAAGTGCTTCGTATATGGCTGGAGAGACCCGTCCTTCTTGCTTATATGACGCTCTACGAGCCGCGATTGACATTTGTTTGCTACCAGTGATAACAAAATTCACGCAAGCCGATGCTCATTTGTCGAGCGAGGGTGAGAGTGTAAAGAGAGTGTAATGATGCAGAGCTGTTGTAAGTATGTGATGATGTATTAAATGTTTTCTTCCACCAGTACATAGTGTCCTGATTACTTTATTTGTGGCAATAGAGAATGATTACAGCTGGCTTGAGTCTCAAGCAGTGATGTGCGTCTACGCGTAAACAACGATAATCTACATTCTACATGTAGACTATTTTATACACGTAGATTACGTAATCTATGTAAACAACATGGCGAAAGGTGATATCTTAGCAAAGGGCGCCGTGGAAGTAAAACAAAATTATACTGCATATCAGTTGCTGATGTGTGAGGAGAAATTTTCATACTCTTTCTTCCAAATTCGAACAATTTCTCACCTAGGAAAAAACCTAACATAGGAAATTTTCTAGTGTGTTATGGGGAAAAGACTAATGTTGCCTCACGACTGCCATCTGTTGTTGTTTTTGCATACTATTTATCTTCTTCCATAGTTGATAATAAAAGAGGAGAGAAATTTTGTTGTAAATAGGGTTCTTTTCATTTCGTTAGGAACCAATATAGTTGAAAATGTCACTTTCCTTTCATGAAACCATTGAAAATTAATTTAATGCACTTTAGATTGTCTACGTAGTCTATGTAAACTACAACTCAATGTAATCTACGCGTACATTACGTGTAGACAATGCATGTAGACGTAAACGTATAGTCTACGGCACATCACTGGTCTCAAGACCAAAAATCATAGAATTTAATCGTCTGTAGTTTTTGGCCGGATCTGGATCGTTCGCAGCTAAGTACTTTATCAACCTGTTTTGATAATTTTTGGTACATATGTCATGTGTTGTGTTTTCTTTTTAATATTCTTTTGTGGTAAAGAACATCCATGCCTGGCGTAAAAACAGATTTGAACCCCATTTATTTGTTTATAATTATATAAAGTTTTCTTCAATTAATTAATTTTACCTATATAAGGATATCAATTTTGAAAGAAATGAGACTCTGGACAGAACCTATCCCCTATGTGCTTTTTTTCTGACTCTTCTATATTGTAAATACCAAGAGCGCTTGTCCATGAACATACTCTCTACAAAAAATCTATATTATGTAGATTTATGTTTCCTGTCCTACATGGGATTTGACATAATATGAAATATAATACAAACTTAGGAATGTCAACTTCTAAATTGGAAAGTACTACAAAGTGCTATGCCAATAATTTGCAATCATACGTCAAGGCACTGTACTTATTATTTTAAAATACAATACATTTTCAAAATCATAACTATACTATATTAATAAGGTCCTCGCTAATTGTAATTAAAGTAATTTCGAATGAAGGGCCATCTCTTGTAGAAATTGGAAAATGATCGAATTCAAAATTATCCTCACATGGTTATATTAAAAGAAGCATGAAGGTTAGAAGCATGAGAGATGAGGGAAACAATTCCTAACAATTTAAAATGTTATTTTTAAATGGAAAATAAATTCAATATAAGGCATATATATTAATTATACACTTAATTTGAGCCTTTTTAACAACTAATTTCACTGGTTAACTTGGTTGTCTCGCAGATGACTATTGACTAAATAATTTCGGCATGCTGTGCTGGTTCGAAAAATGAAATCATTTTTTATCAATCACGTATAGTTTATTCAGAAAACAGAACTCTACTGCAATTTCACAATAAAATGTGTAGTTCCATTATTTTCCCACCAGATGGCTCTGTTTACGAGGTGGTAAATATTGATTATCTACATTACAAATCCTCCACTATAAAATGAACGTATAATTGCAAATATTTACTCCGCCTCCCACGTGACACATTGGCATAAAAATTGTTTGAATTTTGGTTACGTTTTATTGACGAAATCCCTCAAAGAAATTTCTTCACAAAATGTCGAAAAGTCAATGTTATAATAAGATGGATTGATTGTTAGAGGAATATGTAAAAATTGACCTAGTCTGTGCTGTATATTTTTCGTTATGCATACAGTGACAAACAATTGACACGACGTAAGTGTTTGAACTAGTTACACTGTTCACAAAAAGAGATTGCCTTACGCAAGTTTCGTGATGAAAGCGTAGTACTTAGTCTATTTCGGCATGAAATTAGGTGACGATGTACGTCGTGGGTGCCCCACTGAGTGTACAGAGTCAACGAAGTTTGTTTTATGCAGAGTGTATTGATACACTTTGAAGTTGAATTGTATCTTCTGCAATACGGTGTATTAAGAAACAAACTGCCAGAGTACTAATTTAGGTGAGTGTACATTGTGTGTTGAGACACTTAGGCCACATTGTATAAAGCAGTTGATCCTCGATTAGCCAGTAAAATTGATCTGCAGTCACGCTGAACTCTGATTTTGTGTTGTATAAAAGTTGAACTGAGATTAAGTCCCTGCGATCTGCGGTCAAAGTTGACCCGCGATCTTTCTTCGATCAGCAGAGATTGACCGTAGTTCAGCTGTTGTAACATGGCTGTACTAACGAATATTTGCTTGTAAAATGTGTTGCAAGTGAACGTATGCGCAAAACGGGAGAATCAATTCATAAAATCCTGTTTCCATAATAATAAAGAAGAAGAATTCCCAAAGAGGTGAACAATGATAAATATTTCTTCCACTTTTCTTTCCTTCCATATATATCGTGTGTCATTCATTGTTATTTCCTGCTTGAAATACCATGTATTTTTTTTAAAAAAAATTGCCTTAAATGAGCATATTTAACATTGTTTAATTACACGATCAGAGAAAGGTAACATGAGAACAATCAAGTGTGGATACAAGCAGAAAATATGTCCCGCTTACTTTTTCTTGTTGATATCATTGTAAAACTTGTGTTGGGATGAAGAGGGAGTTTAAAAATATTACAATTTCTCTTTACTGCATCCAACCAAGTGTCATTGAAATTCAATATTGTCCGCAGAATGGGACAGAGCATGTAACTTTGGCTGTAGTGTATATATTTACTGCTTTATGAACCGATCATGTTGCATTTTACTTGGTAAAGCTTTCTCTCCTCCTGATATATAAATAACACATATCTTATTTCATTTCGAATATTATTTGTTTTGGGCATCATTTACATCCGAAAGGACAAACGCCATTTTTCTTTCAATATTTCTTTCCATTCTGAAAAATGCAAACACATTTTACATTTCACAACGTAGGTTATTCAATTAAGTGCAAGGAAAATTCCGTATACTAATTACAGGAACTAATTGTCCACCTGTAACAAGTTATCGTGCAATCACAAAATAAATATAATAAGCATCTCCTCACATGAACAATAGCTCCAAATCTGAGTATAAGAAAGTTGTTATATCTCTTTTTAGCATTAAAAAGAAATACAGATTGTTTTTAAAAAAATATTTATGCAAGCATATTTTCTCCCCTTAGCAACCGAGAACCGATAGTTGCTTTCGTTGTCAATGACAAATCATCCACGTGGAACTCGCACAAGCAATAGATGACCGTTTATTATCTAATTTACGTGATTTCACTAAATTTGCAACATGTTCGAATATTTACTACGTCCACCACCTCGGATTTATTCTTTATTCTAATATCAAATACATGCATTTCCCAAAACCGAGTTTAAAATGTTTTGTTGTTCAGTGTTGGACAATTTGGCAACATCACAGGCATAGTAGCGACGTGTCAGGATTTGCCACGTTGCCAAACGTATTTCTTTGGATCAGGATTTGATCTAAGATCAACAAATCGACAGTTAGCTTTATACATCATGATAAAAGCTTGAACTTAGTTCATTCCAGGATCGTAGGTCAAATCTGATCTCCAGTTAGTGATGTTTATACAACCGCCCTTAGGGAGAATTCACCCCGACGAGACACGTGATATCCGACATTCGACACGAGACATGCGACAAGCGAGTTTCACACCGAAGAGACAAGATGCACGCGGCAAGCGACACTTGCTTCTTTACTTAGTTCGCATGATGGTACCGATATAATTGCATTAATCTGTTTATTAGTCACCCAAAGAGAACGTACCAAAATACATTATTAAATGTAAATCGCGTTGTAAAATTTTTGCAAGTTATCGAAACTCGGGAGAGGCATGTTGTGCATCAGAAACGGAGAAATAATATGCACTGACCTCAAACTGTATACGCTAGACTTTCCAGCCTGGATAAAACGAAGACCTAAACACTAGAGAAATGATTCTCAACCTTCGTGAAACAATGTTCCGGTATTTTTTATTTTTTTTAAATCAATGCCATAGCCCAAGATTTTTTCTCGTAAATACGTACCTTTAGAGTATTTTATATTTTATGCATGAATTAACATGTACCCACGAAATTAAATATTGATAAATAAAGTGCGGATCAATATGCACTAAAAAAGTGGAAAATATGCATGCATCTATGCACTAAAAACAAGTAAAATATGCTAATTATGCACTGAAGGAAAAATATAGGCACAAAAAAATTCCTCGAAATACATTTATTTTTTAAAGTAAATAGTGACCATTGAAGGTAAAGACGAAGTAACAACATGTCAAATAATGTTGCAAAATCTTGTATTAAATTGAATTTACTATTTCCAGTCGTTAAACACAATATAACGAAAATTGTTAAGTAGTTTTGAATTTTGTAAATTGCAGTGCACTACAACATATCTCTCTAAATTGGTATAGTATATCCTTGTATGAAGAAAAGGTGCGCTCCACACTACAACTTGTCACTGGACAATATTTCAATGCAGCTATGTCCTCTGGCGTGAGATCTTGTAATAGTTCTGTTGATTCACCTTGTAGCACAGCTTTCACTTTGCACAAAAAATTCAAATCTGGGTTCTTGGAAGTCACTTTATCTGCCTTTTCTGCAATAATTCTCCCCACTGATGTTGGAACGGATACAATTTCTTTCTTGACATTTTCCCAAAAACTGAGAGCAGAACACAAAGACATTCCTTCTGTCTCCAGTTGCGTCACAATCGAAGGGAGGGATACAAAGTGTGCATTTACGAAAGCCAATTGGCTTTGTACAGTTTCTTTCTGGCATGCATCCAGCGCTTGTGGGATGCACTTTGGCTCCTCTGGATCGAGTGCGAGCGGTACCTGAAATATAAAATACGTATGTATTAACACCGAAAGTGTTCTATTGTTACAAGAGTATACACAGTTAGCATCGTCCTTAAAAGAAATTATTGGAAAAAATTACTTGCCTGTTGGACGTCTGGGAGATGTCTACTATAATACAGTGACGCCTGAATCCATGTGCCCCACCTTGTTAATATCGGTTCAGGGGGCAGGGGTGTGTCGGGTAACATTTCTTTGAGGATCTTCACTCTAGAAGTTGCTTTCAGAAATACATTTTTCACAGCAGAAATCACATTATTTATATCTGGAAACTGTGCACGAATTTCTTCCGCAACTCTATGAAGACCATGTACAACACACGTTACATGGGTCAACTTTGGATAAAACACACAAAAATCTCCGTTGCCTTATATAGGCCAAGGAAGTAGGCCAGGGGAGGGGATGCACGTGTTCTCTGTGTCATTGCCAGGTATGTGCGAGGGAGGGGGGACCTTCTGCCCTGCAGCGCATAAACAGAGGTTTTCGAACACCTGTGCTTGAAAATTTTACTCTCAGAAACACTCCACAGACGAAACATTAACCAAGTAAACAAATATGTTAAAAAATCTATCAATTCAATGATTTTTATACGTAATATGCATTTATATGCGCTTACGCAGTAAATATGCATTTATATGCACTTTAAACCCCCCCCCCCCTACTTCGGTTCGGAATTCTATGAAACAACTTTAGAACTCGGTTGCATATTAATTAGAGGACCGGAATAAAATATGCAAATATGCAAAATCCGCACTCTATCGATAAATAACTGCTAGCATAATCGTAAAGAGTAATAATAGTTTCATTAGTTGTAGATTGTTGACAAATATTAAAATATGGATGACGAAGTGGTAACGTCTTTAACTAAGTGATCCCGGGTTCGATGCCCGGTGGAGGCACATACTGGCGCAGGTCCCACATTAAACTGTAGGCCGAGTCCTGATCAATCTATTTCTGCATAAAATGGACTTAAAAAACGAAAACTTACAACTCAAAGATGATATTGGGTTTGTGTTATTTGTCAACCAATTTCAGCAGAACCTTTCGCAGATCAGTATAGGTGAGTTTCATGTGACGTCAGGATTCGCACCGCCGCCATGTTTGCGGCAAAGCTGTTTGTCGTCTGCAAGGTAAAACCCACCACGCAGCGTTCGTTACACCTGCGCTAAGTGCACATTTGTTGTTAGTACTGTGTAAAATGTCGATAACATTGCATAAAAATGCAACGAAAAGGCCAACTCTAGTTCACCTGTGTTTATTTACTTGATCCAGCTACATGGAATCAGTTTGTTTTCGTATTTATTAGTGGTTCTGATTCTGCTTGAAATATTTACATCCGGTAAGTAACCCATGTTTCGCGCTCGGGGTGGGAGAAAGTGGTCATCGACGACCTTGAGTACAAATTAACTGAAAATTCCAAGACTCAGGCACTATCTTCTATGTTTATAATATAAAATCCCGCAGCGTCACAGTCCACAAAAGGAACTTTCGTTTAAAAACGAAGTTCTCATGTCCGCCGCCAGAGGTTAGCTCCCTCTGTCAGCTGCATATAGACGTGCTGCCTCCTGGTGACGCTATGTGGTACTCCTCCAAATACCCTGAAATCGCTGGTCTTTCAGCAATTTTCACTTCTTGCTTCGATGGGACCGTGAAACAACGTTCAACAACCAGGCAGCTGCAGTCGATTTATCAGGCCAACCTTCTCGTACCTTCGAGATAGAACTGGAAGTTGCATGACGAGTACCAAAAGGCATGCATTCAAACACCTAAGTTTCCGGACAGTGGGTTTAACTCGCCATGTTACATTGAAGGCTGTTTGTGTAAAACATGCCTAGTTTTTAAGGTACGTAGAATTGGAAGATCTGGTAAATAGCGACGCAAAAGACCCGTAGTGAAGTTAACCTACATTTTGAACTATTTATGCCGCAAACGGTACCCTTCTTATTTCGGACCTTTTTGCCACTTTCTAAATTAACGAAGCACGAATTCAATCATCCTTTTTTGAACAAACCATAACACGGGAAGTTTCTGTCGTGACATGCACCTGAGCCGGGGTGGGAAATAATCCGTCGGTGTCACGCGCACTGGCCCCGGTCGGGTCGGCCGGGGCGACCGGGATTTCCCACGCGTCAGCCGAACCAAGACGCTGGCCTTTGGGAATGATAATCTTGTGCGTCAATGGATTGCTAATCCAGAGAAGGTTGGTCTGGGCACTTAAAATAGCCCGGGGTATTAATAAACCAGATTTCTGTTGAAACGGCACGTCAGGTTCTAATAACGTGTCGGAATCGGCAATACCATTCACCAAGAGCACGGGAATACAAAGGTGAGAACGAGGTTTCACTATTATCTTCCTCGCCGCGACAAATTCGGAAGTGAGATTAGCCTTTATCATGTGCGCGAGCTTGATAGACACGTCGAACGCCCTGTGGGTAGTGGCCCTAAGAGTAGATTGTACTGAAGATCCAAAACGATATAGGGTGAGACGATTTGTGTGGAAGTCCAAAGTAGCCCGCTGATTATTTAAAAAGTCGTTCCCCAGAATTGCACCCTGTTCAAACGTCATAAGAACGCGAAAGGGGTGGCGGAATGTAAATCCATCTACGGAAAACGTTTAAAGCGCGATCTCCTTTACCGCAAGGGGCGTGCTTGACACCCTGTATGAAAGTGGGAATCTGAAAACTTGGTGCACTGGCTGGAACGTCCTTGGCACCAATGACCGAAATCATAGAACCCGTATCAAGAATGAAATTATACGGTTTACCTGCCTGCAATACGCTAATAGATACCAACTCTGCGTTTGGGAACATCTGAACGGATAGACAGTTAACAACTGGGGGCGTTGGCACGTCTCTTCCCCCTGTCGCTAGTGGCCGTTTTAAAGTATTTTCCCTGGCCTGGCAAACATCGGCTGTGCGATGGGGTTAAGAACTTCGAGAACACGGAATTCCGTCTCGGCGTTCCCCTTGCTCCACTCGCGGCGATGATGATTGAAAACGCGGGGGCTGGAAACGTGAGTTTCCGCCCGGCCACTGCTGGCTTCGGTCATGTCGGGAAGACCTGTTAAAAATCTTGAAACTGCGGGCGATACTGGCCTTGGTTATAAAAAGAACCTTTAGAGGACAGGGCGCGGGAGTTATGGGGGGCGCGATAAAAATCATCGCGCCTCCTTACATAAGGCGGCTGCTGGCTGGGAGAAGCACTGGAAACTGCATCTATCCTCCGAGACAAGTTCTTTAACTGCTCTACGAGACCAGTCTCATTAGACGGAGGTCACGGGTTCGAGTTCCCTTCGTAGTTATGCTTGAGCGAGGCAAGCTCAGCTTGAAGGGCTGCGACTTTCTGTTCAAGGTCTGGGTTTTCACCGGTCCGTGGGAGATCCTGAGCTGGCGCCGCGGCGTATTGAAACACAAGATTCCTGGGACTCTGCGGGTGAAGGTCGCCCATCTGGCGCAGCAGGGAATCTTTATTAGCATCGGACAAAAGCTCCTGAGCCTTACGTTTTCTTATAAGGAACTGAAGCTTCTCGACTTCTTTTAAATCCCGTTAAAAGTCCGGTACGGAAGCGTATTCTCGCCTGTACGCCTCGCGCATAAATTCCGGTTGGAGGCCGCTGGTCAAGTGTTTGATAACTTTGGGCGTGGGCATGTTGGGATCGAGACGGTGCAACATTAGTAGTTGTATTGGTGATATTATTGGCGCAACAAATGAAGAGGTCATTTGATTAAACAGCCCGATTTGGCTACACTTAAAACTATGCCAAGATGCCCATATGCCCCAATTGCCCAAGTGTGATATGCTCTCAATCCCAAGAATCCTGAATCCTAGTGTACAAATGAAGAACCCTAACAGACAGATTTGGCTACACTTAAAACTAAGCCAAGTACCCATATGATCTTATTGCTTACAGTGTGCTACTCTGTCAAAATCCCAAGAATCCTGAATTCTAGTGTACAAATGAAGAAGCCTCAACAGATTGATTTGGCAATGTGTGCAAAGGCTTAAACTGTGAGATTGTTGTCCATAAGCTTGTCAAAAATATGCCCCTCTTGATATTGTTATGGCTACACTTAAAACTAAGCCAAGATTGCTCATATCCTCATGCTCTAACAACTTACAGATCTAATTCAATACAGGATTACCTTGGACAAAGGCAGCTGCAAATTGATCAGTTTTATGCCCGGGGCAGTAATTACTTAGCTCAGAAATGCATTAGTCTGTCAGACAGTTTCGATCGGGAAGATGGATGCATTGCTTGCCCCGGGCAATAAATTATGCATGCCTAGGGGCTTTCATATTCTATTATTGTTGGCACGCATGAGGGGGGAATCTACACAGAAAAATAGGCTAAAAGGGGGCATTATTGATATTTGTGTAATTCTAGAGAAAATTTCTTTTGCATGCTCTTATGCAGGCCTTGACACATGCCATTGACTCCAATTCACTGGAAGGGCAAGAAACTTCAATTAATATTTCTGAGTAATAGGGGAAATTCTTACTAAAAGGACATTACTTCTTTGCATAACAGCATGCAAGCCTGAGTCCAATTCTAAAAGGCTTTGCTCTGAAATAATATATACACAAGTGAGACTTTGAAAATATTCACTGCTAGCTGATATCCAGCTCAGAGCTCCCGGGTCTGAAGACCGGTAGAGAGTGTGGGCATAGCCCCATAGCTTATATGCTTTGTAATCAAGAGGCTTCTGGGTTTGAGGCCTCCCCATGGAGAAGTGTTAATATTGCTGCCTTGTAATCAAGAGGCTCCCAGGTCTGAAACCTGGTAAAATGTGTAGGCCTCCCTGATGGCAAAGTATTGGTATTATTGCCTTGTAATCAAGAGGCTCCCGGGTTTGAGACCTGGTAAAATGTGTGAGATTGAAATACATGTAGCAGAATAATATCCCCACACGTGAGACTGAGAATATTCACTGCTAGCTGATATCCAGCTGATAGCTCCCAGGTTTGATACCTGGTAAAGTGTGTTATACAACAGCATAATAGAGCAAAACTATTTTATATTGGGGATCACCAGAGCCTAGTTACTGCTGTTGTCTGGGTATAAAAGCATCAGCTCAGCCACTAATTGCTGTTATAATTGTTTTGGCATACTATCCATAGTTCTGTTTTTTTGGAGCAAGAAATTTTATATAAACAAACAATAAAAATGCCAAACTTGAAACATTGCAATCAATGTAAAAAAAAATATTTCTAGTTCTAATTGGGCTAGGCACCGGCATAATTGTGATCCCGAAAAATGCAGAACAGCCACAAAAATATGCCCAAAATGCCATAAAATATTAAGCAAAGCATATTACAATAGGCATAAGTGTACTTGTTATGTACAGTCACCAATATTGCCCTCACAGCCATCTACATCTGGTCTGAAAAGGAAACATGAAACACCTGTTAATGCTAGAGCAGCAAAGCAGCCACGCTATGCACCACCTATCCATAGCAGTTTTAATGGCCAACTTAGGGATCACTGTTTTGAATCAGAGCCAAGATGTGACATTAAGAATTTTTTGAACAGTATAAATCCTGATGTGCAGGCAATTCTAAATGCACAAAATGCCTCTTATAAGCTGTCCCTCAAATTGTTTACACAATATAAGAAATCAAATGGCACAAAATTTACACAGCCCCACATAACAGAAACTGTAGCTGTATATTCAAATACAAATTTAGACAAAATAATAAGCAGTTTGATAGAGCAATTGAATATTAAACACTCTGAATTTGCTGGAAAAGAATCAGGATGGAGCCTATGTGGATCTCCACACAAGCTCTATGTTAATATTTCTGAATTCAGCCCATTACAAGGATCTACATATCTGCTATTACCTGCCAATATCAAAAACAAAAAAGCCGTGGTTAACATAGAAAATAATGATGATAAATGTTTTCTGTGGTGTATTTTAGCTGCTTTGTATCCAGTTTTAAGGGATCCACAAAGAATAACTTATTATAAACAATATGAACATGATTTTGATGATGCTATGGAGGGCTTAGAATATCCAATGTCTGTTCAGAATATTGATAAATTTTAAAAAAAGACCAGGGATATCATGGTAAAAAATTATCTATTAATGTTTTTATTTGTTCTACTGGCCATGGCAATTGCTTGATAGCACCTCTCAGAATCAGTACACTTGATGATGATTCTGCTGTTCCGATTGATCTGCTCTTAATTGAAAGGGATGACACATACCATTACACTCTGATACACAGTCTTGAAGCTTTAGTCAGAAAACAACAAGGCAAATCCAATACAATATTCAAGTTGTGCAGAAGATGTTTGACTGTATTTGATGGTAGAAAAATAATAAATGGGTTTCGGGAACAAAATGCAGAAATTGCTAAAAACAAGTTAATTGAACATTTAAAATACTGTGGCAACCATAAACCTGTTCATATGGTGATGCCTAGTCCAAGTGAAAATGCCAAATTCAAAAAATTTGAAGCCTTGTTGGAACACCCAGCATATATAGTCTGTGATTTTGAATCAAATCTCAAACCCCTTGCATTCTGCAGCCCAGATCCTGATGAATCTTCAATTACATCATACCAGTTACATGAGCCTTCTAGTTTTTATTATGTTGTTGTACAGGATGGTGTTTTTAGTGAAGAATATTTATACATGGGACCAGATGCCATCAAAAAATTTTCACACATAGAATAGAAAATGAGTGCCATAACATAGCATCTAATATCTTATTAAAATCAAAACCTATGTTGCCTTTAACAGAGGATCAGATTGAAGATTTCAACAATGCAGAAAAATGCCCGGTATGTGATTCTGAATTTTCAGATACAAATATCAAGGTGCATCACCATTCTCATACAGATGGTAAATTCAAAATGGCCCTGTGTAATAGCTGTAATATTAAGATCCAGAGACCAAAAGTTGTCCCAATATTTTCCCATGGTGCATCCAATTATGATTTTCATCATTTGATCAGGTACGAGGGGTTTGACAAGCAGAATTTAAATATTTTAGCAGAAAATAATGAGAAATATATTGCTATTAGCAAGAAAATTAAAGTTAATGGTGTTCCTATTCACTTAAGATTTCTTGATTCCTACAGAATTTTATCGGCTAGCCTGGCTACACTGGCCAGTCAATTATCTGATGATCAATTCAAAATCACATGTGCTTTGTTTCCAAATCAGGACCTGAAATTAATTAGGCGGAAGGGTGTATACCCATATGACTATGTTACAGATTTTTCCAAATTTAATAAGTGTACTCAGCCACCACAACAAGAGTTCTACAGCAAACTCAGAGCATCTGGAATCACTGATGAAGATTATCACCATGCCCAGTTGATGTGGAACAATTTAAAATGCCAGACATTTGGTGATTATCATAAGGCATATTTAAAACTTGATGTGACTCTCTTAGCTGATATACTTCAGGCATTTAGAAAATCATCGATGCAAAATTATAAACTGGATCCAATGTATTTCTACAGTGCACCAGGCCTAGCATGGTCTGCAATGTTTTTAAACAATAAAATGCAGTTGGATCTGATCCAAGATCAAGATATGTATCTGTTTATGGAACAATGTATAAGAGGAGGCATTGTGCAATGTTCTCAGAGATATTCCAGAGCCAACAACAAATATATTCCTGATTATGATCCAGCCCTGCTATCAAATTTTATACTTTATGTGGATGTCAACAGCTTGTATGGTTATGCTATGATGGATAAATTGCCATATGCAGGGCTTGAGTGGGTTGAAGATTTCAATATTGAAGATCTTCAGGATTTTGATGACAGTGACTATGGCCTGTTCTTAGAAGTTGATCTGACAATTCCTGATGATTTACACAACACATTTTCTGATCTGCCCCCAATTCCTGAGGTTAAGTGTTCACCTGGCTCTAAACAGAAGAAGCTAATGATGACTCTAGAGCCAAAACAGGATTATGTCATATATTACAAAAACCTCCAGTTCCTAATGAATCATGGTGTTCAAGTGACCAAAGTTGGCAAAGTTTTGAGGTTCAGGCACTCAAGATGGTTGAAGCCATATATTGATACAAACACAGAGCTTCGAACATCTGCAATGAGCCAATTATATAAAACTTTGTTTAAATTGATGGTAAATTCAGTGTATGGCAAAACCATAGAAAATGTCAGAAAACATACTGATGT
Organism: Lepisma saccharinum; assembly: GCF_977018435.1. Classification (NCBI taxonomy): domain Eukaryota; kingdom Metazoa; phylum Arthropoda; class Insecta; order Zygentoma; family Lepismatidae; genus Lepisma; species Lepisma saccharinum. Next base: position 71,503,640 of record NC_139238.1, on the reverse strand, counting down.
TAAATTAATTACTGACCCCAGCCTGAGCAAAAAATTGATTGCAAAGCCTAATTTCAATTATAGAAGAATTTATGATGAAAATATGGCACTTTTCAACATGAAAAAAAACAAAGATTAAGTTTGATAAGCCTATTTATGTAGGGGCTGTGATATTGGAATTGGCCAAATTACACATGTTAAAATTGTATTATGATGTGTTGAAACCTTTTGATAATGATCGTGTAAAACTGATGTACATGGATACAGGTAGCTTTATTCTTGATATTCAGACAGAAGATGTCTATCAAGATATGTCCCAGCCTGCATTGCTTGAATATTTTGATACCAGTGAACATACAAAGATTCAACCCCACAACAAAAAGGTGCCTGGCAAGTTAAAAGATGAGACACTTGGTGATGTTATTGTGGCATTTGCCGGGTTCAGGGCCAAGATGTACAGCTTTGAAACATGTAGTGGTGTTGTTGCCAAAAAAGCCAAGGGCATTGGCAGAGTAACTGTAGACAAAGAGCTTGAATTTGAAGATTACAAAAATTGTCTCAAAACCCAGAGTTTAATAAGAACATCAGAATGCAGAATTCAGAGTGAGGATCACTTGTTGACTACAAATGTTGTAAGAAAAGTGGCTCTGGACCCACATGATGATAAGAGATGCATTTTATCATGTGGCATACATTCTTTACCATGGGGGCATTGTGATTTGAAAAGTGGCAAACAATGCCCAATTACAGAGCATGATTTGAAATAAATAAACATGCCTATGAACTTAGTTGGGTTCAAAAAACAGACTATTATGGACCTGCCAACACCATCACCCTCTTCTGATACACAATCTGTAATATCTAAACTAAGTGGTTTGTTAATTATTCATCTGAACAGCATACTTACAGATGTTGATGATGAAACAGGTAAAACATTGTACATATTTAACAATAATTTAAATCACTACCAGTTACCTGTAGGTGGTCAATTACAATTTATTACAACCCCCGAGGGTGATGTCAAGGTTTCAATAGGGAGAAATATTTATAGAATTAAGCACTCAAACATGATTTCTGGCACTGTATATACTGTTTCTGCTGGTGACTGCTTATATATTGAGGTCCCGGGATCCTATGACAATCTTATACCTTTTTTTATAGAATTAAGAATTAGATATTCAATAATAAATAACCACTAAAACAAAATGCCTAATGATATATTTGGCCATACAAGGCATGAAGATCACAGTGATGAGATTCTGATGCTTGATGTCAGAGTCAAAAAATTAAGAAGTGATTTACAAGCTTTACAAACCACACTCAATGCCAGTCTTCAACTAGAAATTACAAATTTACAATCACAATGCATGGACCCTCTTCTTAAAATTGACTCAGAACTCAAATTGCTGCTTCAAAAATATACTGACTTTGCTACATTAGATAATGTTCAAAATTTAGAGGAGGCTGTAGCAGCTCTTCAAGCCAAATTTAAGACTCAGGCTACCAACTCTGAGCAATTGAAGCAACAATTGGAAGAGCAGATAAATAATGTCCAGACACAGCTCCAAACAATTGTCAAAAGCATAAAGTCACAAGAAGATTTTGATCTAGTGATTTCCACTCTAAACGAACAGATTCAATCACTACAGATACCTAATCTGGACCCTCTGAACAATGCCATAGCCGAGGTTAAAGAAAAAATTGAGACACTTGAAAATTTTATGAACAACTTGCCATCTTCTGATGCTTTGAGTGCTATAACTCGGAGTGTTGCCAACATTAAGCTGCAACTTGAAACATATGAAGATTTTGGAAAAATTCAGAGTACCATAACCCATCTTGAAGGTACCATAGCAGCAGTGCAAAGTGATCTGACAAATGTACAAGAAACTCTAGAATCCCGCTTGCCTGGTATTGTAGACACCCTTGTCAGTGTCCAGCAACAGATCACAAAACTTGAAAACCTCAACACTGAATCTGAGCTATCTCATTTTCATCACTTGATCGATGATATCCAAACAAAGCTTGAAATTTTACAACAATCAACACCTACTCAGGCAGACATAACCCTGCTCCAAGATGCTATGCAAAGTGTGGCTGATGCTTCTGAATTAAATAATGTGAAATTGGCACTTGAATCTTTGCAGAATACTGTATCAAATCTGCCTACATCACAGGAACTTAAAAATATTAAGAGAGCTGTGAATCGCATATTGAAATCAGAAGATATCAAGAATATCCAGACAGAGATTAAACAACTTACTCAGACAGTGACCACTCTACCAACTAATCAACATATTAATGAACTGCCTGCCCTGTTTGAGGATATCAGAAGACAAGTCCATGATCTTACTGCTCAAAATTCAAAATTGGCAGTTTTTGAAAGTTTACAGCAAATTGTAGCTAATATCAAGCAACAGCTAGGAAGCATGGAATCCAACCAAGCAAATGCTCTGTCTGTTTTTGCCACCCAGCTACAAGAAATTGTGCAACAATACAAAAAACTTGTTGTGGACATAAAGATAAAGCCAGGCCATGATGATGTTGTTAGGACTATCAATGAGCACCTTGAATCTGTAACAAGTAGATTGCTTACAAAAAAAAAAAATAACTGGCATAATCGACAATCCTAAATATACAGTAATTCTTGAATTATACAGTATCCCCAACAAAGAATATGATTCACCATTTACACCAGGTGGCAAAATATATATGCTGTCCCCTGCACAATTTTATTACCAGTTTTTTGTTGGGGGCACACTTAGACCAATCAAGATCAAATATTGGCTACAACCACAGGCACACCACTACCCTACCTTATCAATAACAAATGCTGACAACAAACCAAAAATCACCAGTGTAGAGTTAGAGGATTTTACAGACCCCAATACATTAGAAACATCTTATGCTGAAGATGATGGCTCTCTGGAATTTAATATACAAATAGAAGACAAATTATATTTAGAAAATCCTGTAGTATCAGCTGCTGAACACCCTATAGTTGCAATATTCTTGTTTACAGTAGGTCAGTGGCACCGGTTCACCAACCGAAAATGGCGCTCGGTGGCGCTCGCAGTGTTGCTAACTCCTCACTTAAAAAAATCACCAAGGTTTTTGTTTTTGGGTCTAACCTAACCTCAAGCAAGCTGGCAACACTGCTTGAGGCTTTTCTCGCAGTGTGGCCAACTCCTCACTTAAAAAAATCACCAAGGTTTGTTTTTGGGTCTAACCTAACCTCAAACAAGGAGCTGGCAATACTGCTTGAGGCTTGTTTTGGAGTATTGCCAACATCTTACTTGAAAAGTCACTAAGGTTTTTGTTTTTGGGTCTAACCTAACCTAAAGCAAGGAGCTGGCAATACTGCTTGAGGTTTTACAGTGCATAAAGCAATTTGCCAACCTACTGGTATTTTTGCTATAGCTTTTTACAAAAAAAAAGAGAAGAGAGAGAGGGAAAAGTTAAACAACCGATAGTGTTGCTAATATTTACCTACAGCTTTTTTTTATTTGGTAAGGATTTAGCTAATTTATATACTGGTGTAACATACACTGGGCAAGAGAGCCGGTAATAAATATATACTGCCGTAAAAGAGAGAGGGATGGATGGATGGTAGCACAGTATGTGTGTGCGTGTGTGTGTATAATATGTAGCATTATTAACTAGAGTGCGTTGGCAACCCACCTATAACTAAAAAATAGAGATGCCAATGTTGCTGTAAGATAAAGAGTGAGACTAAGCTGGCAACAGTGGTGAGCGAATATGCATTATTTCCAAGTCCCGAGCGCCAATGTATATCGTGATTTTTGCAAACCTCTCTCGCGGCAACGATGCGCCACACACACACGTACGTACTTCTCTTTATTTCAGTATTGTGACGCAAACAAACAAATAATAATTGTTGTTTTTAGGATGCCTGGCCCCTAACCCCGCCAGGGTGCGTGGTGCCCAACCCAAAAAGGTTCTAATGGCTGCGGCTCTAGATAACCACACCTCTGTAGAGTTTCACGTGTTTTTTTTTTTTTCCTCCAAACTTCCATGAAACCCTACAGAGGACCTCCGTAATGCATGCAACGTGTACTAACGACTCTAGTGTTATTTGATGTTGTAATATTTTTGGATATAGAATTTTGTGAGATATAGATAATAATAATTATGTTTATTATAATATTTTTTGATGAAGATGGAGAATGTATGTGTGTGTTACAAATAAAGTTGCATGCTTATTTTTTCTAGTGTGTGTGTATGTGTATGTGTTTTTGATGTTCGACAGTATCTGAAACGATAAAAAAAAAAGAATTTTATTGTTAATTTTCTCATGTAAAAACAACAACAACAAAATTTTTGTGCAAAAATTCTGATTGTCTTGTGCTATAGTGCAAAAACTGATGATATTGTAATTCATAACTGATGAAATTAATATTGTAACTGATTTTGAACTAGTGAAATTTTTGTATTGTGCTATTGAAACTGATTGTGCTAGTACAAAAATTTCTTATTGTGCAAGAAAAGAGGTTAAAAACTTGTTAAAACTGCTCTGTGACCCTCTCGTTCTTCACGTCGTGGACAAAGGACTTCTCGGCGACCAGGATGACGCTGCACAGAGTATTGGCAGGCAGCGCGTCGTGGAACTCGCAGACGACCTTGATGTTGGTTCGATTGTTGACCACCACCTGCTTCCTCTTCGTGGTATTGATGACGAACATGGGTCTGCGGGTTTTGAATTCGCTGGGCGTGTAGTACATGTCCATGCTTCCCTCGGTCACGCGTTTGAAAGAGGTGTAAGCTTCGTAAAGTTTGAGGTAATCGTCTTTGGTCATGTCGAGGTTGTAATTCTCGCGCGGGAACACTTCGTTCCTGCCATTCTTCAGATAAACGTTCTTGATCTTGCAGTCGTCGAATTTGCTGGAATCTTTCTCCTGATTGTTATCGCGCCCGGTCTGAAAGAGCACTACGACGAAATCTGGCATGTCGAACTGTATGTTGTTGAACTGAGTTGTCACGTCGAATTCCATGTGACTTCCCGACGCCATCTTCTGCACGCACTGGTAACCGTGAAAGTGAATCGGTACCTGCGGACTCTTCAAGATCTCTGCTTTGTACTTGAGGGCGTAGTTTGTTTCGTATTCCACAATCGGCATTCTCAATTCCATGCTCCGGATGACGCACTTGGCCGCTTCAGGTAATGTGTTGGCTATCGGCGTACCGTCGGCGTTCAAGTTGGTGTATCGCATCAGTGCGTCGTTGTCGTTGGCCGCTCTTCGAAACGTGACGCGCAATCCTCCCTTCCACATGATCTCCTTGTAGTCCGAGAAGAATCCCGGCAGCAGACGCATGGGAAAAAGCACCGTGTGACTTTTAGTCGATATTTTGGTCCCCGCTTCGAATCCTCCCGCCTGGTAGTATGCTGCGTCTGTTTTGGATAATTTCAAAGTTCCCACTGCCGTCGACGTGATGCCTGGATAGTCTATTCTGTCTATGACGGTGTTGTGTTTTCGCACCTCCACCTGCGAGAACAGGTGAGGCACGAAGTTGTCCACGAGTATCAAATTTGCTGTTGCGGGAAACGCGTCTCCGCTTTCCTTCTTCACCACGTCGAATTGAAGATAGAGGTCCGCTCTGTGAGGATGAACAAACCCGTCGCCTACGTCCACGTCGTATTCGATCTCCCTGTTCGCTTCGTTGAGATTGGCGAACGTGCGACGGTTGGGAGGGAAAGATTGCAATTCGTAACTTTCGATTTGCTCCATTTTTACTATGCGTGTTATTTATTATACGTTGATCTCCACGATGGCAGTGGTCGTTGCACCTGCGAAATCCACCACGTCTCCTTTCTCGTTTGTCACCACCAACTCTATGTCGTCTATGCGGTTGCGGCATACTGGAAAATAGATCGGCGAAGAGGGTGTGTAGATGATCGGTTCCATGAATTCGGAACTGGGTTTGAATGTGGCTATGATTCCTGTCTGCTTGTGACTTCCTAACAATCCGTCCGAGGATTTCGTGATCATGCCTTCCGCCACGTTGCAGTGAACGTTTAGAGTTTCTATGGCTAGAAATTTAGGAATGTTGGTTGCCGTATGTTTGATGCCAGCTTCGAGTTTGGTGTCGTTCTCGAAACCTAAAAGTTCTCCCATGGTGCCCAGGTCCACGGTCTCCGTCGCCGACACGATTTCCACTCTGTGCGTGACCGAATTTTGAGAAAGGTACGTGCCTTTGGGTAACTGAGCTTGCAAAGTGGAAAGATTGTATTGGCCTGGCGTGACGACGATTTGTTCGCTTCCGACACTAATTTTATTATTGTGCTGCGTGACGTTAGGTATGAGGTACATGCTGTAGAATGCACGGAGAGCTACGGATTTAGGATAGACGATGTCGTCGTGCAGCGTGAGTTTCAGGATCGAAGATTCGCTCGTGAGATGGAACACGCCCATCGTGTTTCAGGTTCCACAATGCTTTCTGAAAATGTTCCACCGACGGGTTATTTATTTTAGACATGTATGCGAGAACAGAAAGGCATAGGTGGCCGCAGTTAACATCAGTGAAACCCTGGATGCGTTTGTCATTGTAGTAGAGGTTGGCAACACTGAGATACTTCACCAACCTGGCAGGCGGTGTGCCACCGAACGAATCGAAAACAAATGCATTGTTATCGTCAATTTTGAGGTAGCATATCCAATGTGTACCAGGATTTTTGTAACTGTCCAGGTTGACCACGCCATACTCCTTTTTCTTCACAGCAGAGGGTAGAGAATCGGACATGAAAACACCCCTGAAGTTTTTTATTCCCAACAGTTCGATTAGAGATTCAATATCGAAGTTGGACAGGGCTTCTTCTTTTTTTTATATTTCTTCAAAGCATCGAGGTTGCTTTTTTGTTTTTTGGTTATACCTTTCCCCTTCTTCTCCATGGCCAGGTTGTGACGTTTCTGTTCTTCCAATTCTGCCTTGTTCTTCTTCGAGTCGATGACGGTTTTCGCGATGGCGGCACTTCCGCCGGCCAAACTTCCAACAGCCCCCAATGCTGCCAGGATGGCTGGGATGCTGAATATGAAACCTCCAATCTTTTGCTGTTTTCGCGAACGCTGCAAGCGTTTCAATTGAGGTGTGCTGAGAAGTAATTTCATTCCGTGTCCTTTCGTCAAGCAAGAACGTTTCTTCTCACGTTGTTTCTTGGTGAGTAACCCATCGAGGGCACCTAGATTTTTCAGATTGGAGTATGGTATCTGGTACACGACACCTTTGGGCTTCATGTTGATGCTCTATATGTTATCTTCACGATATGTTATTTATATATATGTTTTGAGATTTTTTTGTTTTGTGTAATTTTTTTTGGTATGTTATTTATATATAAATGTTCTGAGATTTTTTTGTTCCGTGTAATTTTTTTCAAGGATATACTTCGCGCAGAGTTGTTACACAAATTCTATTATGTGCTTTGTTTTTTTACCAAGAAGTTCTTTTGTACCCTTGTACACGATTCGAGTTTTGTTCTCGATTAAAATAGCTAGCTTCTCGTTGGATAACATGTCAGCGTATCGATCTGGTAAAAATAGACTGTATTGTGTGTTGAGCAACAGACGTGCCTTGGGACCATACTGGGTAGAAACAATTGAACCGGAAGTTATCGTGTAAGGTTTGTCCACTTCCAATTCCCGAATTTTTACATACTCTACTGACAAATTTAGCATTTGTTTTAATGCTTGGAGGTCACTCATTTTTTCAGTTGTCATATCGAAGAGAAATTTTCAGTGTGTGTGTTAGAGAAATTTAGTTTTTTTTTTTTCACGATGTGTGTTATTTATATATACCGAAGATTTTTTTCACGATGTGTGTTATTTATATATATATTTTTTTTCACGATTTGTATCGAAGATTTTTTTTGTGTGTGTGCGTTAGAGGAAGAAAGTTCGTGCTTCGGAAAACGCAATGATGTGCGTGATGATTTCTTCAGTTTCCTGTTTGGACTTACACCAATCATCAGTATATTGTCTTCTCCCCTGCCTCGCCTCGTGCAGTTCGTCTAACCTATCGTTTAATTTTTCCCCCGCAACCGAAAGAAGAGTGTCAAGATCACCGCTCCTCATTCCACTGATCTCCCGAAGATGGCCCTTGATAAGCATTTCACAAGGGATACGAAATTTCGGAGTTGTTCTTGCTACGTGTAAAAGTTTCCCTACATTCTCGCAAGCGTGTTTGAATATTTTACATAACAGTTCGTGCGGCAAATCGGTTATGCAAGACATGTTGTTATTATTTCTTTTTTACTGTATGTTATTTATTTATACACCCCATCCAAATTTTTGTTTCGTGTTCATGGCGATGGTGGTGCCCAGTGCTGCAACTCTTTCTCCCAGCGAAGCGTCTCTACTAACAAATCTTTCGAAAGCTGCGTGCTCTAACTTTCTGTCTGCTTCGTGACGTGCATTCAGATCGGTGCGAGTGGTGTTGTAGGCAATGTCGTGATCTTTGCATGCGGCGTCCAACGGATTCACACCCTTGTCTCCTCTCTCCAATCTTTTCTCGAGTTTGGTACCCGGTCCGCAGAACTGGTAGCCCGGTAAATGCATCTCGAAAGGTAACTTGTTGATGATGTCGTTCACGAGTCCCTTTCCTTCGGCCACGTTCCAGAATCTCGGAGGCAGCGTGTTGATAATTTTAATGAGGTAACCTATGCCCTTGTCGTTGTTCACGATGAAGTTGGAAAGTTTTGTGCTGATCATGTCCACAATTCCTACCTTCTCGTTGTAGAAATTATGATTGCCTGCATTCTCCTCTCCTGCAATAACCAACAATCGGTCTATGAGCTTGCGCACGTCGTCCACCCACACAAACTCTTTGGGCAGGGTGTTGTAGAGTTTGACGCCGCTGCCTGTTTTCACCTGGTTCCATATCGGCTTGATGAGATTTCTGTATTTTTCGCCGCTGCTCGATTTCACCCTATTCTGCGTAGCGTCGTTGTTCTGGTACAAGGCGTCCGTCATGATCAGAATTTCCTTGTAACTCTGGTAATCTTCTTCGGTGTAATCCTTCGGCTGCTTTTTGGCAACGAGTTCCCACAGTCCCACCGTACCCGGATACCTGTTCCAGCTATTCTTATCGCCTAAATTGACTTTAATGTCGTTGCCTTCAAAAGTCACCTTCGATTTCCCAATCTTCCATACCACACCGCCGCCTTCATTGGTTTCCATGGTGGGATACAATCCGAACACTTCATCCTTGTCGAACTTGCCCGTGCTCAGGTAGTCTCGTGCCAAAGGTCCCAACTCGATCTTATCCAAAGACGACGACGTGCTGCTTATGGCTCGACGTCCTGGCGGTACGTCTCTTAGTTCGAACGGCGTTGAAGGAATGCTCGAAATAGGCGTGGGTACGGTGTAACTTTTAGCTGCAAGTGGTACGAGTTCGTTGATCAAATTTTTATTTTGTTCCGTGACGCCTTTAATTTCTTTACCTAGATCGCTGATGGCGTCGATCACAGGTTGATCTTGACGTTTCTTCTCTTCGTAGAATCCGCGATTCTCGGATTTCCAACCTTTGAAGCGTTTCGCGAGGTAATCGCGAAGCTTGAGATTTTCGTCTTCGATTTTTCGTTTCGTCATAACGTTATTTATACACGTCGTTTCTCACAACGTTGCAACGTTTAGAAAGTCGTTGATTTTGTTTCTGTATTTTCCGTCGTTGGGTTTCCTCGTCATGTCGATCGTCGCGAATCCGAAATCGTCACTGTTCCAACAGTGGGAGCAGCAGCGTTCCGAAAATTGATTGTAGTTCATGTCTCCGCCTACGTAGTCATCGTACGCGTGCTTGAGGTTGGTGTGATCTTGACGAAACAAACATATGAAATTAGCGTTGTCGCGTACTAACTGTTTTGGAATTTTGGAAAACGTTTGAGCTAGGAAGAAGCAATCTATTCCTTTGTGACGACCTTGCGTGAAAAAATTGCGAATTTCATTTTGATTTTCCAGGATGACATCGTCGAACACAACGACTGAATTTTCACGACAATCGTCGAGTGGCTTTATTTCCGAAACGAACGTTGCAATGTCCAGACCATCGTACAGTTTCATCAGTTGCTTGTATTTCGCTTGTTCGAGACTTTTCGAAAATACGTAGAGGTGCCTGTTCTTCCAATCTAACCAATTCGGTGCGAGGAGAAAATTGTCCACGAGCAGTGTTGTTTTCCCACACCCCGAAGGACCTACGATCAGACAGCGGATGCTGTCGGGAAGCAACTCACCGTTCTTTTTTCTCGTTTGACTTTCCGAATCCGGTAGACGTTTCACCACGTTCCATGTACTTACAAGATCACTTCGTTCGCGTTGATCCAACTTTTTTCTGGAAGTCCCAGCCATTTGACAAACAGTTTGTTGCCTTTTCTACGCAATACTTTCTCGATGAGGTACGTGTCGGGATGTTTTGTTTTAGAGAGTTCCTCTTCGTAAAATCTTCCTTTCAAAATCTCACCGCTACTATCTTTTATTATATACGTGTGTCGGTTTCCGGGTAAAACTCGAACCACCGTAAAAAGTTCCGTGCTCCAATTTTTTGTGAACCCCTTCTCGAAGGTGCGTTTGAATTTGCTGATCCTCACCTGGTCTCCAATTTTGAATTTTGATTTCTTGGTAGTCGTGGGAGTGTACTTTGGACAGTAAACTGTAGAAATTAAACGCTGCTCGTCGGACTTGGTAACGTCAGCTGGCTTCATGCCTATTGTTCTGTGTACCGTATCATTATAGGTGTCGACGAGTTCCGGCAGAATATCGACCCACTTGTAGCTTCCCTGAAGCGTGAAGCGTGACCACATGCGCGATTTCAAAGTACGATTAAATCTTTCCACGATGCTGGCTTTGATGTGACTGAAGGTCGAATAATGTCGAATGTCATGTTTTTGAATAAACTTTTGGAATACGGCATTGTAAAATTCCTTCCCGTTGTCTGTTTGCAAAAACCGAGGTCGTCTGTCGCTTTCGCGAAAAATTGTCTTGAATGCTTCCGCGACGCACGTTCCCGTTTTGGCTTTCAAAGGTAGAGCCCATGCGAATTTCGAAAACGTGTCTATGACGGTGAGGAGGTACTTGTTGCTCTTGTTCAATTTATGTACATTTTTTAGATTGCCGCTACTCATCTCCACGAGGTCACTTTGCCAGAGGTCATCGATCCCCTTGGTTACCACAGCTAAACGTTTGTAGTTGCGGCGTGCAGGTTTATGCAATTCTTCGACGATGGCTTGCCTAGACATTTTTTAGAGATTACGTTTGAAGAGAAGCACCAGCGTGATGGGATTCAAAGAGGGTGGCACTTCGCTCGTGTTTTGAATGATCAGCTTATCGCCGGCACTCACGTCGAAAACGGTGAGATCTTCGTCTTCGTGTATTTCATATATGTTGCGCGTTTCGTTCCAACGTGCCAGAGGAATGTTTCCTGCTTTCTGAACACCACGATTCGATATCAAGGTCATGGTGGGAACGCTAGCTTTTCTGCCGTGAGACCAGTACGAAAATTCGTTTATCTGAATTGTACCATCGAGGAGAAACTTGTAGTACGGATGATAAGGATGTAACATGTACAGTTTGTTACCTTCGACGAACGTGGAGATTCTCTGTTGATTGGGTACGCTGTTGATTTCGATGGCTTGCAGAGAATGTAGTTTAGCGAATTTAGTATCGACGCTAACAAGGTTGCTGTGAAGCTGTCCCAGTGTATTTTGTACGGGCAACAAATGTTCGACGATGCTATCCGTTACTGTAGAAAATGACGGTTTGATTTTCACTTCCACGTTCAACTGCTTGTAGTTTTCGTTGAGTTCTTGTAACTTGGCACCGAAAGAGGCCAGCGTCGATTCCTGCGTGGATTCCAATACTCCAACTTGATCTCTGATGTTGACGACGATACTCTGAAGGTTCTCGACTTGATTCAATTTCGAACTTTTCTCGGTAAGATCGTTCACGATGCTTCGCATCTCGGTAAACTGCGTGTGAAGGTCGGCGACGCTCTGCGAAGTGGGCAGCGTCGACACCAGCGAAGCAAGTTCGTCTCGAATCTGTTCCACGTTCGCCGTTTCTGTTTCCAGTCGTTTCAGCATACGTGATATGCTTCTTTTCAAAGCGTGCAATTCTTTGGAGGTGGGGAGATTGGCAACCCTACTCTCGAGATCGCTCAACGAACTTTTGATGTCGCTCGAATCGGATAGTGCCGTCACCGCCGTTTTTAATTTTTCCAAATCTTCGCTCGAAGGTACGCTCGTCCGTAACAAATCCAAGTCACCCTGTATGTTGTCCAGTACGTGATGAAAATGAGCAAGGTTCGATTCGACGTTCAAATTTTCTAAATATTCGATCTTCTGCTGAACCGTGCTTAACGTGTCTTGTATGCTCGTCAACGCACTTGCTTCAGCGTGAATATTTTTAATTTCTTCGTTGATCAACTCCAGAGACGCCTGAAGCGTAGCGATGGTGGTTTGAATGTGTTCGAAATCTTGATAAGCCTCCAATTGAATTTTTATGTTCGCGACGCTTTTGCCGATGACCTGCAGTTCGTCTGACGATGGTAGGTTCGTCATGGTATCTTCCAAAGTCTGTAACTTGGATTTAATTTCTTCCAACGTGCTGGCGAATTCTTCTTGTAATTTGGAAACAACAACATGCAAGCGTTCTACATCAATATCCTTCACGACGGTTTGAAGTTCAGAGAAATTCTTTTCGATTGCGGAAGTTCGTTCTTCGATTTCGAGTTTCAATTTTTCCAAATCTTCATTTTTCGATTGAAATTGTTGTAATTTGGCCAAATCATTTTGAAGCTTATCCACGCTCAACTGTATATTTTGAACGTTGTCGTAAGAAGGTACGTCGACATAATTTTTTATGAGCGTTTTCAGTTCGGAATCGATTTTCAGAATGGGGTCTAGACATTGCGTTTGGAGCGTAGCAATCTCCGACTCTAAACTTTTGTTTAAGGTCTCCTGCAAAGCGATCAAATCGCTTCTCAACTTTTTAATTCTGACGTCCAACATGAGAATCTCTTCTGCGTGGTCTACACGTTTGGTGTGGCCGAAAATATCGTTAGGCATTTTGGTTAACGGTTATTTATAATAGGATAGACGATTCGTAATTCTACGAAGAGAGGAATAAGTTTGTCGTAATCTCCTAGGAGTTCAACGTATAAACAATCTCCTGCAGAAACATCGTACGTAATGTTAGAAAGCATCTTGTCGTGCTTGATTCGAAAAATATTCTTGCCGGTAGATATTTTGATTTCGCCTACGTTTTCCGGATTCACGGTGATTTGAAGTTTTCCATCGATCGGAATTTTGTAAAAATGTAAATTGTTGTTGAAGACGTAAAACATCTTGCCCACATCATCATCCAATTTCGTCCAAATGCTGTTAAGGTGAACAATCAGTAGACCGTTGAGTTTAGTTAACATGGAAGGTAGAAATTCATGATCTGTCGTCGCGCGATGTACAGTCTCCATGTTGGTTTGTTTTCGGAAACCAAAGAGATTCATAGGTATGCTGGTTATTTAAAATACGGTCAAAGTTTTTTTTTTTGTAATAACAGTCAGTGTTGTTTTTTTTTTTTGTAATGACTAACAAAATGTTTTTTTTTTTTTTTTTTTTGTTTTGTTTTATGAATCTTCTGTTGAAGATGGGCATATGTTGCAGGTTTTGTTTTCTGCTAAGCGATAGTGCCCCCACGGCAGTGTGTGGATTCCACACTCGAGGACACACCTCTTGTCGTCGTTGGGATCCAGGGCAATCTTCCTCACTTTGTTGGTGGTCAACACATGGTCGACGCTCTGGATGCGCTGTTCTGCTCTTAGAACCGGCGACCTGGTCTTGAGGCAATCCACGAAGTCCTCGAATGTGAGATGCTCCCGAACCACCTGTCTGCCGACACCCTTGGCCTTCTTGGTAACGCCACCCTCGGCTTTGATGGTATAGGCCTTGGCGCGAAGACCTGCAAACTCGAGAATCACATCTCCGTCCTTCTCATCTTTGAGTTTGCCAGGCACCTTCTTGTTGCGGGCCAGGATGTCGTACTGGTTCGGCTGGGGATAGCCCGAGGTGTCGAAGAGCTCTTCAAGAGCTGGAACTGAGGCTATATCCCCGTATGCGTCGGCTGTGCGAACGTGGTACACCAAGCTGTCCGTGTCCGTGTAGAGAAGCGAGATGTTGTGGCCGTAGTGTGGACGTAATATGTCGTAGTATGTCTCGAACATGTGGAGCTTGCTCAGATCCAGAACAGTGGCTCCAACGTAGATGGGCTTGGTGAGTTTCACCACACCTTGCCTCATGTGAATCAGAGCCAGCTGCTCGTTATAGATTGTTCGAGACTTGAACAATGGACTCACAACAAGCTGACGACATCGCTTTTTCCCCGTCACCAATTTTATGTCCACGCGATTCCGTACATTCTCCATGGTCTTGCCAAACACCGCATTATTCATGAGCTTGAAGAAATCCTTATCAAGCTCGGACGTGGCTGCGGTGCGGTGTTTAGTGTTGACTTCGATATATGGACGCAACCATGGAGAATGCTCGAACTTGAGGATGCGGTGAACTACGTGGACTGTAACCCCTCGCTGCATCAACCACCGGAGATTCCGGTAGTGAAGAACATAATTCTTCTTGGGTTCGAAATCCATGACGAGCTTCTTCTGGTTGGAATCGGGTGGACACTTGAACTCGGGTGCAGGGGGAAGATCGCAAAACAAATCCTGCAGCTTCTCGGAGAACTCAAGGTCCACCTCGGCGAAGAACCCATGTTCCGAATCGTCGAAACCTTTAATGTTGAAGTTGGAAGGGTCAACCCACTCGAACCCTCTAAAGGGGAGTGGCTGCATCATGGAGTGCCCGTACAAGTTATTCACGTCCGTGTGCATGATGTAGCTCGACGGTTGGGTGGAGTCGTAGCCAGTAGCCATGTGATGGTTGTTGGCGCGCGCGTGCCGTTGCAACACCTGGACCATTCCACCCCGCACGGCACGTTCTACAAACAGCATCATGTCCACGTCCGAAAGAAGTTCCAGCTTGATTTTCGTCACCAGAAACATGGCTGACCACGCCAGT
The DNA here is from genome assembly GCF_977018435.1 of Lepisma saccharinum. Lineage (NCBI taxonomy): Eukaryota > Metazoa > Arthropoda > Insecta > Zygentoma > Lepismatidae > Lepisma > Lepisma saccharinum. The sequence continues at coordinate 71,488,594 of NC_139238.1, read as the reverse complement.
CCGGGGAGACTATAGAAGTAGGCGGGATCCAGGTGGTAGATCTTCATTGCGGTCGCCCGGAACGTCTGGAACACGTCGGCGAGGAGCGTCACATCAAGTCTGAGGTAGGCGTCGTGGTAGTCTCCGAGAGTTCGACAACCTAGCTCGCGCCACATGGACTGGGCGTGGTGATATTCTTCGTCGGTGATGTTCGAGCCTCGTAGCTGACTGTAGAACTTCGCCTGGGGAGGTAGCGACGTCTCCGCAAACTTGGTAGAGTCGGTGATGTATTCGTAGGGGTAGACCCCCTTACGCCTGAAGAGACCGGCGTCCAAGTTTGGAAAATTCGCAGAGGTAATGAGCATTTGCTCGTTGCTCAGCTTCCCTGCAAGGGCATCGAGGCTGGCCGGGAGGAACCTCAGGGAGTCGAGGAAGCGAAGCTCGACGGTAGAGTCTGCTCCCGGGATTCGAACCCATTTGCTCACACTGATGTAACGCTCCTCGTTTTGTGCCAGGACGTTGATTCGCATGTCGTCGTACCCAAGATGCTTGATCAGGTGGTGAAAATCGTACCCCGAGCCGTTGTGAAAAAACACAGGGATGAAGCGCGGGTCCTGGGCCTTAAGGTTACATCTGTTGCACCAAGGACCAACGTACCTACCGCTAAAGTGATCGTGGTGATGGACTTTACGGTTGTTGGTGGTGTACTCCTCGACGCAGACAGGGCAAGTGATGGCCTCGTCGTGTCTACGTTGATCATCGGGGGACAGTGGGAGCATAGACTTGGGGGTCAACAGCACCTTCCCTATCTCGTTGGCTTCCACAACCATCCTCTCGAGGAAGTGTTTGGCTGCGTCGGGACCACGGTACACGTAGGGCTCGGGCGCGATGTGTTGATCTCGTCGCACCACAACGTATGCGAAACTGGATGCCTCGTGGAGTTGGTAAGGGGTGGTGGAGGAAACTTCGGGATCGGGATCGCAAATAGACAGGGGTTTGAGGAAGGCTTCGAAATCCGCGATGATGATAGCGGGGTGCTCCACCATGGCACCGTGCATGTGGAAACACTCCACGGCACCAGGTTTGGGCAAGTCTGCCACCCCAGGCTCGTTGACTTTGCAGTAGAGCTTGTGGCGAGCGAGCTTCTCGGCAGCGATGTTGCGACCTCTGATGCGCTGGTAATCCTGCCGTTTTTGATTACGAAATTTAGACAAGCACCTGGGGCAAACTTCTATGTGGTGTTCGTCTTTGCTCAGCTGGCTTGAAACAAGCCGAGAGAGCGAGCGAATGAGGGTGTAATGGTGGTGGGTCTCGTCCTTGATGAGCAGAAGATGAATTTCCTGCACACCATCGTCGTCTACGTCGCTCACCCGGATGGGGTACACCACATCTTTGCCGGTGAGGCCATAAACATTGATAGCTAACCGAGGGTTGCGTGTACAAGCCTCGAACTTGCGAATGTCCGAGACCTCCACCGGGTAGTCAATCCCAGCCATCGCATCTTCCAGCTCCAACTCGTACTGCATGTAGTGGTTAACTCGGTGTGGTTGTTTTTTCCAGTGAACAGGGTGTAACGCTGCAAGCACACACCATATGAAGCACTTGGCGTCACTGTTCTGAATGTTCAGAACAGCCTTTTTATCCTCAATAGCAGATGGTAAACGGACGTAGCTGGAGGCGGAGAGAGGCATGAACTTGGAAAGTTTGACGCGCAGTTCGTGAGGCTTGCCACACAGCGAACCCCCCGAACCCTTAGCTTCATGTTCTTCTTGCTTTGCCAGCAGCTCCTCGACAAACTTGTTGTAGATTACCTCTAGGTTTTCGACATCCGCCAGATGCAACATCTTCGCCTTGGTGTTGTGGCAGAAGCTGTAAATTTCATCAGAAGGCTTCTTGTACCAGCAACATAGCGATGCGTAGAATTTAGTGGAGTGCGTTGCAAGCGCATCGCCGAGGACGGAAATAATTTGCGCTTGCACGTTCTCCAAAAAGCTACGCACGTCGCATGAGCCCTCCGAAATAAAAGGAAAGTCCTCTAACGAACGCTGGAAAGCAGACTGGTCTGCTTTTATCGCAGGCTTGACGCGTTTGGCGGGTGGTGCATTGATGGAGGCTGCTTCTGCCTTCCTCTTGGTTGAGCTGGTCGACGGTTGAGCCCCAGATGTACTTTTGCTTAAACAAGTAAGCTTATGTTTTTTGGCATACGCAATTGTGATGTGTTTATTGCATCCAGAACATAATTCGGTGGCAGCCAAATGCTTGCCTGGCGCGCAGGTGCGACAATGTCTTGCAAAATGTTCGCTTGATATGGTTTTTTCGCACACGGGGCAACTTTTCATGGAGCGCATTTTTTCGGGGTATGTTTATTTATATATGGGTGGTGTTGCCTTCCTCAAATATATGCTTTAATCAACTCTATAAAAAAAATTAAAAAAATATATAAGAAAAATATGATTGTAGATAGAAAAAAAAAACACAATAAATATTGTATGCATGTGTAATTCTATTTAGCTTATTTTTGCTAGACACGAATTTTCTTCAGATTTTATTGCCCATTAGTATATTTTTCGACTATTCTAGTAGAGGCGTGAAACTATGAAAATGTTTTTGTATATATATATTCTATTGTTTTGGCTGATATAATAGCAAATATATATAGCTATTTTGAAATTCTAAAACTTTCAGGTATACTTAATTTTACATGCAAACATACATCATAAAAAATTACACAATCGTATTTTTTTTTCCATACGCACATTTTTTTTTATTTTTGGAAAACAAAGTTATTTTCGATCTCCATTTTTTTAAATCAAACAATAAACATTATTTGTGTTTATAGTATTTGTCGGGCAATAGCAGATAAAACAAGAATGGGTTTTCTACGACCTATAGTTTACGAGTTACAAAACAACTTAGAAATTACATCTTGAAATTTAAATTTAAAATAACTCGAAAACAGTAAGCACTAATCATTATGTTTCCAATAGGTTGTAGAGTACATTCAATTTTTTATCAAATGTCATTAAAATTTTCGAAATAGGGTAAAAACTAAGCCAGCAAATCAAATTTCTCAAAAAATAAAAAAAATTGTCTATATTTTCGAAACTTGAGGGGGTGGAATCGATTTTATTTGCTAGTTGAATAGTTTTCGTCAAATCCTATCCAACAAACCTAAAATCATCATCCTAGTTCAATTAGGAGCCGAGAAAATCAATGTCTTGGAAAACGTCTTAAGATAATTGTCTTAAGAAAATTTTCTTGACAGACCGGAAGTAACATCTTGAGATACCGGAAGTCGACTTTCTTAAAGATTAAGATATTTGTCTTAAGACGTTTTCCAAGACATTGATTTTTTCGACTCCTATGGGGGCTAGAACCATGTAACTTTGGTTTATGTATATACCAGTACTTGCCCGACCCCGTGGCCGAGTGGTTAGCACATCGCGCTACAACACCAAGGGTTCCCCGGGTTCAAATCCCGGTCAGGTATGGTTGTTTGTGAATATCTATTTTCATCAATTTCATCACTCATCCCCATCTTCGCAAATTAGCCAAGAGGCACAAAATGCGAAGTTAAAATAAACTAAATCAATCAATCAATCAATCATTAAGTTCGTGTTGTAATCATGAAATTAAATTTTAATTAATTTTTTCCTATCCATCTCTCAAATCTATATAGCCTGTTCATATTTGGCATGTCGACCATTTTGTTTACGTAGCAAAAAAAAAATCTCAAGCTATTTTTGCGAATGCTCGTTGTAGCCAAAAGTATATTTGGATATAATTGTCGGATTTTATTTAACATTAGGTTTAAAAATCAATAAGCCTGCATAAAAAGAAAAAAAAACTAAATATTTTAAATAAATTAGATTCGAATAACTATGTACTTCCATTAGTCTTTGCAATAGTGTAGTGGTAGTATTGTAATCAAAAATTTGATACCCGCACAAGTGGTTCTTGAAACTGTAGGTCCAGTCCCGATTAACCTTACGTGCATAAAATAGACTTAAAACATCAAATCTATCAGTACTTCCACTAGCCTCTACAATAACACTGCAATAGTTTTGTAATTGAAAGTTTGATATCCGTATAAATGGTTTTTGAAACTGTAGGTCCAGTCCCGATTAACCTTACGTGCATAAAATAGACTTAAAACATCAAATCTATCAGTACTTCCACTAGCCTCTGCAATAGTACTGTAATAGTTTTGTAATTGAAAGTTCGATATCCGTATAAGTGGTTTTTGAAACTGTAGGTCCAGTCCCGATTAGCCTTACGTGCATAAAATAGACTTAAAACATTAAATCTATCAGTACTTCTACTAGCCTCAGCAATAGTATTGCAATAGTTTTGCAATTAAAAATTTGATATCCGTGCAAGTGGTTCTTAAAACTGTAGGCCCAGTCCCGATTAGCCTTACGTGCATAAAGTGGATTTAAAACATCAAATCAATCAGTACTTCTACTAGCCTCTGCAATGGCACAGCAATAGCATTGTAATCAAAAGTTCGATACCCGCACAAATAGTTCTTGAAACTGTAGGCCCAGTCCCGATTAGCCTTACTGTGCATAAAATAGACTTAAAAATAACAAATCCATTATAGCTAGTCAAGCGACTTGTGTGCGTATAACTTATGCTAATATAGTACTCACCTGACAGACCAAACTAATTCGGTTTCTATTACACTTGATATTACACTTAGTATAGCGTACACTTTTATGCAACTACCCAGTAGCAATACTCGACTGCAACTGATGTGCGCGAGGTTTCTAATAGAAACTTATACCTGCCGACAGCTAAACTTTCAAGGTTGGTTCGAGCTATGCGTGAACGCCCTTTCCTAGAAAAAATATCGTTGACGCCCAGCTGTATTTTGCTGGAAACAAGTAGAACTTGTTTCGTGCAGAATTTATGACAGCTGTGTGAGTGATTGCTTCCTGTGGTCACCCAGTAGATTTGAATCTTGTGTGCCCTTTAGTGCAATCCAGGAAAAAAAATATCGTTGAGTTCATCGCACAGCCTGGGTGCGACTGCAGGAAGCTGTCAATCACATAGCCGTCGCAAAAGCTGAGAATTTGCACAGTTTTCGGCAGTAACAAATAATCTTGATTTTTGTCGAGTAATGATACCATCAACTCGATGGACAACTTTCTGCAGTCACACCCAGGTGATTGACAGCTTCCTGTTGTATGATTGATGGTTTCCTATAGTTACCCGCCCAAGTTTCCACACAACACAGTTGAGTTGACCACAGATTTTCAGATTATCCTCTCAGTCACTCCCAACAGTCGATGAAAATTGTAGATAGGCTGTGATTGATGGCTTCCCGCAGTCACCCACCCAAAGTTTTTACATGGTTGAGTTGACTACAGATTTTCAGCTTGCCCTTCAGTCACTTCAGTAGATGAAAAATACAAAAATAAAGAGAAGTACGTACGTGTGTGTGTGGCGCATCGTTGCCGCGAGAGAGGTTTGCAAAAATCACGATATACATTGGCGCTCGGGACTTGGAAATAATGCATATTCGCTCACCACTGTTGCCAGCTTAGTCTCACTCTTTATCTTACAGCAACATTGGCATCTCTATTTTTTAGTTATAGGTGGGTTGCCAACGCACTCTAGTTAATAATGCTACATATTATACACACACACGCACACACATACTGTGCTACCATCCATCCATCCCTCTCTCTTTTACGGCAGTATATATTTATTACCAGCTCTCTTGCCCAGTGTATGTTACACCAGTATATAAATTAGCTAAATCCTTACCAAATAAAAAAAAAGCTGTAGGTAAATATTAGCAACACTATCGGTTGTTTAACTTTTCCCTCTCTCTCTTCTCTTTTTTTTTGTAAAAAGCTATAGCAAAAATACCAGTAGGTTGGCAAATTGCTTTATGCACTGTAAAACCTCAAGCAGTATTGCCAGCTCCTTGCTTTAGGTTAGGTTAGACCCAAAAACAAAAACCTTAGTGACTTTTCAAGTAAGATGTTGGCAATACTCCAAAACAAGCCTCAAGCAGTATTGCCAGCTCCTTGTTTGAGGTTAGGTTAGACCCAAAAACAAACCTTGGTGATTTTTTAAGTGAGGAGTTGGCCACACTGCGAGAAAAGCCTCAAGCAGTGTTGCCAGCTTGCTTGAGGTTAGGTTAGACCCAAAAACAAAAACCTTGGTGATTTTTTTAAGTGAGGAGTTAGCAACACTGCGAGCGCCACCGAGCGCCATTTTCGGTTGGTGAACCGGTGCCACTGACCTACTGTTTACAAACTATGTCTAGACAAATTATTGTTGATGAATTACACAGACAAGCCAGACATAATTATAAGAGACTGCCAGTGGTTACAAAAGGCATAGATGATTTATGGCAGTGTGACGTGGTTGAGATGGCAAGTGGACAGCTGAAAAACTTAGACAAGATCAACAAGTTATACAAGTATCTACTCACTGCCATAGATACATTTTCAAAATTTGCCTGGGCTGTGCCACTCAAATCCAAGACTGGAAAATGTGTTACAGAAGCCTTCAGGACAGTCATCAATCAGAGTGGAAGATCACCGCGCAATTTGCAAACAGATAATGGCAAAGAATTCTATAATTCGGTGTTCCAACAATTTATTAAAAGCCAGTCAATACAACATTACTCGAGTTACAGTGATCTCAAGGCCTCAATTGTAGAGAGATTCAACAAAACCCTAAAAAATCTTATGTATAAACAATTTACACTTCAAGGTAATTATAAATGGATTAATATTCTTCCAGAACTTCTACAAAAATATAACAACTCGGTCCATTCCACAATCAACATGAAACCCTCTGAAGTAACTTCATCTGATGAGCAAAAATTGATCAGTACTGTTTATTATCCTAAATATCAGCCAACAACAAGAAAAGCCAAATACAAGGTGGGTGATCAAGTAAGAATCAGCAAATATAAGCACTTATTCAAAAGAAGTTTTACAAGAAACTGGAGCACTGAATTATTTACAGTGGTTCAAGTTAAACCTGGGACCCTTAACACATATATAATAAAAGACCACCGAGGAGAAATTCTCAAAGGCAGGTTCTATGAAGAAGAACTCAGCAAAACTAAACAGCCTGACACATATCTCATAGAAAAAATCATCCGCAGAAAAGGCAACAAGATACTTGTCAAATGGCTAGGACTCCCAGAACACAGCTGGATCGAGGCAGACAAAGTGATACTATGAACACCTGGGATGTTATAAAGAGGCTGCCAGAGCCTGAACAGCAGATTAAGAGAAATGGCAAGCTGTTGCCTGATAATATTAGATGTCTTATTGTTGGGCCATCGGCTTATGGTAAAACTACACTAATGGTTGATAATTTTTTATTGGCACCCAACTGGTTAGACTGAAAAAACAGGCATTTGTATGTCTTCTCTAAGAGCTTGGAACAATTAAAATATCAGCAGCTGATGAAGTTATATGATGGACTGGATATAGCCACTTTTGAATCAGATGTTAAGCCACTCCATGAATGTCTTGATAACTCTGTTGTTGTGTTTGATGACATTATACTGGATAATCAAAACAAGGTTAGAATTTTTTTACACAGGGCCGACACAAAGACATAGATTGCTTCTACCTGGCACAGACTTTTTCTAAAATTCCAAAGCAGCTGATCCGAGACAACAGCAATTTTATATGTGTGTTTCATCAAGATCATACCAACCTCAAACACATACATGATGAATGTGTAGGTGGGGACTTGAGCTACAATGATTTTTCCAAGTTTTGCAGTAGGTGCTGGAACCAGGATAGCTATGGGTTTGTCACAATTGATATGACAAGGAAACCCAATAGTGGCAAATACAGAAATAAAATCAACAATTTTCTAGACATTGAAACATATATAAATAACCATGAAAAGGCCAATCATTGATGATCTTAAATTAAGAGATTATCTTGTAAAAAGATTTAAGGGATGGAAATCAGAGAACCGAGGAATCTATGAACAACACAAGCAAACAGAACAACCTATTATTGATGCTATAAGTGAATTAGGTAAAAATATCAAAACTGTTACAGAGCAAAATCAAAATTTGATCACAGAGCTTGTACCTGTAGCTGCTAGGAACATATTAGATTATCCAATCACCCCACTTTCTAATATTCATACACTTAGTCCTGTTGCTCCTCGAAGAATTGAAGCTACTCAGGATCCTATTGAATTGGGTCTTCTTGCTCAAAAATATTTAAGCACACCTAAAGACAACACAGATCGTGATGGTAGCATCATACATAGAATTGGCAATTTCAGAGCAACATTTATGGGAGATGATCTGATTGTATATTCAGAATCTCATCTTGGAGAAAGAGGTGCTTTTGTTAAGTACCCTGGCACACCTGGATTTTGGGAACTGATGACTAGGAAAAGGCCTGGCAGCTATACAGATCAAGATTATGAGCATTACAAAGAAATATTAATAAAATCAGATGCTCTATACCAGAACAATGATCCCACACAAAAAAGAGTCAAGTCTAGCAGTGGAGCAAAATACAACAACTTAATCATGCCCATATGGTCACAGATCAAGACAGGTAGTGGTATCAAACAATACAACACCCTGCCTAATGAATTTGTGTGGGTTGATGATGTCAGGAAACTTGTAGATAGGTTGCTGGTCATAGCTGGGGAAGAAAATGCTGGCAACCACAATTTTTACAATGAAAAGGTTGGAATTATGGACATGATAAGCACCAAACTGTCTAATTTTATAGTGAATGACACTAAGGGGATTGGATATCTTATAAAAATTATTAATACTCTACCACCTAAATTTTGGAATATCTCTGAGGGTCGGGGGCTGGTTAATGACATCATAAACAAGCTACCATTTGAACTACACATTCCAGGCTATCAGTATTGTGGTCCTGGTACAAAATTGGACCATAGATTAAACAGAGGGGACCCTGGTGTTAATCCCCTAGATGCTGCTTGTAGAGACCATGACATAGCATACAACAAACATTCTGATCTTGAGAGGCGACATGTTGCAGACAAGAAATTAGAAGAGGCTGCATTTGGTAGATTTGTAAGCAAAAATGCTTCTTTAAGTGAGAGAATAGCAGCATTGGGGACCACCATAGCTATGAACACTGAACAAAAACTGGGGTGGGGGTTGTGATAAATTAAATAAATTTAAGCCACTTAATTAAGCTATGTAAACCCAGAATATGTATATAATAAACCTAGGATGAAGGCCAAGGGTGTTACGTATCAGATACCTTATGCAGGTCTTAAATCTCTTAAAACTATTGATAGTCTTTTAACCAAAAAACAGCGCAAGAAAAAAAGCTCTTGTCTTGCCAAGGGCCATGGTATGAAATTATTACTTAGTACCCCTCAATTAAAAAAATTACAGCAATCTAGAAAAAAATTGCATACAGGTGGCTTCATATTTACTATCCCGGCCATCTTAGCAGCTTTGGGGGCTGTGGGGAGCTTGGCTGGGGGATCAGCTGCTATAGCAAAAACAGTAATAAATGCCAAGAAGAATAAGGAAGAATTAGATGAAATGAAGCGCCATAACCTGGCCATGGAAAAACAAGGCAAAGATCTTAAGAGAGCCATGAATAAGTTTAAAAAAAACAAGAGCCGCTTACAAACCAAGATATTGAAGCTTTAATCAAGCCACTGGGCATCAAAAATTTTAGAGGTGTGTACATGTCTGATTACCAGAACAACCACTCAACAAAGAGTGTGGCATAGTTAATTTGGATAAGTACAAAAATCAGGGCACTCACTGGATTTGTTATCTTAAATATTTAAAAGATGAGGCACTTGTGTTTGATTCATTTGGAGGTGTTCCACCTGAAAATTTAGTAAAATATCTAAAATCAACTAATCTTTATTACAATAATGCCCGTGTTCAAAATTTCAAAGATGTTAATTGTGGACATCTGTGTTTATCTGTTCTTAGATATCTGTCTCAAATAAATAAACCATCAATTGAAGATTTTCAAAAAGCCCTGTGGTATCTGAAACATCATGGGAGTATTCCATCTCACCAGCCAAAATTCAATATTGAAACTTAGATTACATGATGATATAGTGTATCCCAAAACAATAGCTCTCAGAGCATTTTATGGCATGTACTTGATCCCTAATATTACACACCACAACAACACAATTGCAGTTGGGGATCAAAAAATTGTTATCACTCCAGGGCAGTATAATCTGTCCACTCTAAATGCTCAGTTACCTAGAGGTATAGTGTTAACTCAAAATTCTGTCACTCACAGAGTAGAGATTGCATCTGCTACAGAAACAGTGGATCTGGGTACTATAGGAGAACAACACAAAACTTGAACCAGCCATCAAACACACTGCTATTAATATACCTAAATTCTTAGCCATAGAAACTCTGAATATTCACTGTAATGTGGCCGAGGGTATGATCACCAAATCAAATGGCATAGGCACTCACAAACAAAGTGGCATCATTGCAACATTCAAACCTAACTCTGAATTTATGGAGCCAATCATCTACACTCCATCACCAACATTATATTTTCCTGTGTGCCATAATAGAATAGATAACATTGAGTTGATGGTCACTAATGAAAAAGAAGAATTAGTTGATTTTGCTGGAGCCACAACAACTGCTATCATAGAGATTAATATTTAAATAAAAATACATACAAAAAAAATGGAAAATATTGAGAGTTATGAGCTACAATCATTCCCCCCAAACAGGAGGACCTTTGCAAATTTAAATCAACCCAACACAGAGATTGAGGTTGATCTTGATGTAGGAGATGGCTTTATACACCCCCACAGAGCAGATCTATACATCAAGTTTGATGTTGTAAAGCTCGATGGTACAGATTATCCGTCAAATTCAAATATAAGATTGGTAGACAATTTTGTGCCACATCTGTTCTCTGAAATTGAGATCAGAAAACATGGTGTTGTTATAAACAGAGTAGATTACCCTGGTATTACCTCTACAGCTTTGGCCACACTAAATTTATCCAAAACCGAGGCATCATACTACAAAATAGGTGGATTTGAGGCTGGTGATAAAATTATATCTAAAAGCCACATAGTGCTGTTCCCTTTACGCCTGTTGCCAGGATTCTTCTCAGATTACAAAGATATTATGTGGAAGGGTGGTTTAAGAATCACATTTAGAAGAGCTGCCAATGATAATAATGCTTTGATGAGGTACAGTACATTAAATTCTACAGGGGAAGCTCTGCCTAATACCCTACCTGATGAGGGTAAGTGCCTTATTCAGACTATGGAGCTAAGAATTCCAGTTGTTGAATATGAAGCCAGTTATGCTCTTAAATACAAAGCAGATATCCTAAAAAATCCACAGGTGCCTTTACAATTTTATACATATCAATGTGTGCAGAAGCCTGCCACTGGTAGCTATTATGAATTTGATGCTACAAACTCATTCTCCAGTATACAATATGACATGCCAGATTTTGTGGTGGTACTGTTTCAGACTGGAAGACACAATAATCAGGAAAAAAATTCAAGTAAATTTGATAACTGCAACATCAAAAACATATATCTTAAAAATGGCAGAAATGAGGTGTTTCCTAGAGAAAATTATAATTTAAACATGTCCAAGGATGATTTCCTTAAATTATATGAAGCATTTGCAGCATACAAAAGGGTAACTACTGGCAATACTGACATGTATTACACACCAGATGAATTCAAAGCACAGAGACCCATGTTTGTTATCAACACCTCAAAAAGAAAACAAGTTGTGGTTAATGACAGGACAAACATTAAAATTATATGTGAATTCCACGATACACTCCCTGATGACACTATATGTAGTGTTATTCTTATAGGTGAAAAATCATATGTTTATGATGTAAGAAATGAGAGAGTCACAGCAATTCTAGAAGGCTTCTGCATATTACATTGTTTTTGTACTAGATATGCAAGTTGAGGCTGGTGTCCAATTAAAATATTCGGGTTAACATATTAATACTCTGAACTGACTGTCAAGTATTTAAGCACACTTGACAGAGTATTACACTAGAGGCAATAAGCTCTTATGAGCAATCTTGGCTTAGTTTTAGGTGTGGCCAAAACAATATCAAGAGGGGCATATTTTTGACAAGCTTATGGACAACAATCTCACAGTTTCAGCCTTTGCACACATGGCCAAATCAATCTGTTGAGGCTTCTTCATTTGTACACTAGAATTCAGGATTCTTGGGATTTTGACAGAGTAGCACACTGTAAGCAATAAGATCATATGGGTACTTGGCTTAGATTTAAGTGTAGCCAAATCTGTCTGTTAGGGTTCTTCATTCAGGATTCTTGGGATTGAGAGCATATCACACTTGGGCAATTGGGGCATATGGGCATCTTGGCATAGTTTTAAGTGTAGCCAAATCGGGCTGTTTAACCAAATGACCTCTTCATTTGTTGCGCCAATAATATCACCAATACAACTACTAACATTAGTTGCTTGTCGCGAATATACTCCGTGACAGATTCGACGTCCGTGTGGAGGCGACATTTGATTTTCTCTTTCAGCTGCAATTTATTGGCCGAATCTGTAAACTCGTCGAGCAACTGGGTCTTAAAATAATGCTTCGTCTACCTGTACAGCTTTCCAGCCATCGAACCCTATATTCCTTGCTTCGAACCAACGAAGCGCTGAACCTGCCAGAAAAGCAGAAACCATTCGCAACTTTTTCCCGGTATCCCATTCATTAAGTGTCACGAAGCTATCTACGTTGTCAAGAAAGCGCGTGACATCCTCCCCGACCATTCCATTGAACTGGAGGCCTTCGAGCATAAGGGGGGTCACAAAACCGGGAAATGCCACTGCGGACGGGCTGGGGGCGCGAACCAAAGTACTAGGAGTTACAGAAGGGAGCGTTCGGGCGTTACTAGTTTAACCTTTCGAGTCCCAAATATCTCGATCGAGATACCCTGTGTTAGGTCGTAGTTTTTACGTTATAACTTTTCTATTTTTGGCTAGAATTTCGATTTCTTTTTTTATATTGTTCCTAACACATGTATTTAACAGAAATGTTTCTTGCACCTTTTTTTGTTCTTCATGAAAATGGAGGTGAAAAGGTGGGAAAAGGGACTTCTCTTTTGGGTCTCTTTTCAAGTAAAAAGATAAATTTCAAACATTTCAACAATTTTTTAAAATAATTTTTGGGGTTTTTCTCCCTTCCCCCTTCATATATACGCCAAATTTGCACAAATTTTGCATTTTGTGCATTTTGCCATTTTTTCGGGGGGGGGGGGGGCGGGGAGGAAACACCATTTTTTTAAAGAAAAGTATTTTTGAGGGAATTTCCCCCTTTCCCCCTCCATATGTACGCTGAATGTGCATAAATTATATATCGTCTGAATCTGTGATTCATTCTGCGTACAACGGTATATATTTCATATCTCTAGGGTATTTAGTTTCTGAGCTATAGTCATTTCAAGGTACCGCTGCATTTTGAACTTTGAATCAGTGGCGTGCCCACCATTCCTTTTGGGGGAACAACTCAAGTTACATTGGTCATACGACAATGATACAAATATTTTTCTGTTTCTTACATGCCAGCGATAATTTCTATGTGCATTTTGAACTTTTCATATCCTTTTATCGGGGGCAGGGGGGGGGGGCGAAACCCCATTTTTAAAAAAAAAGTATTTTTAGGGGATTTCCCCCCTTTCCCCCTCCATATATACGCCGAATGTGCATAAGTTATATATCGTCTGAATCTGTGATTCATTCTGCGTACAGCGGTATATAGTTCATATCTCCAGGGCAAATAGTCTCTGAGCTAAAGTCGTTTCAAGGTATACCGCTGCATTTTGAAGCTTGAATCAGTGGCGTGTCCACCATTCCTTTTGGGGGTACATCTCAAGTTACATTGGTCATACGACAATGATGCAAATATTTTTCTGTTTCTTACATGCCAGCGATAATTTCTATGTGCATTTTGAACTTTTCATATCCTTTTTTTCCGGGGGGCGAAACCCCATTTTTTTTAAAAAAAAAAGTATTTTCAGGGGAATTCCCCCCTTTCCCCCTCCATATGTATGCCGAATGTGCATAAATTATATATCGTCTGAATCTCTGGTTCATTCCGCGTACAACGGTATATCACTCATCTCTCTAGGGCAATTAGTCCCCGATCTACACTCATTTAATTGAAACTCTGCATTTTGCTCAAAATCGGCTTGGGCACCAAGGGGGTTACATGTGAAAAAGGCCTTGGGACTCAAAAGGTTAAGTCGGGCGTCGAACAGGTGGCGACACTTCGCGAGGGGACCGTGTCGTCAATATTAACGCGTGTTGAAAGTAAATAAAAGAAACAAGGGTGGTTTGAAAAAGACGCAAAAATGCAAAAATAAAATTGAAGTTAACTGGGAGCGGTAAAAATAATAGAACGTTAAGTTAGGTCGTAAGCGGAGAGAAAATGTTAAAGCTCAGGGGGCAAAAATAACCACGAAAATTTGGTTACATGAATGAATGAAAGAAAAAGGCCTGCAACCTCCACTACGTACAAACACCCGAGTGTTTCAGATTAAGGGATCGTAGATAGGATATGTGAAGCCTGATATTCGAAGTTAATTGGCTGCGAGAAGTGTATCGGAAGAGGGGGTATTGCTCTGAAGAGCTACGTCTACACTTGACAAAGCAAGGGGGCTAGCCCCGTGAAATAAGAACTACACTCACGATTAACTTTAAACACTACAATTGACTGGTCTGGCAAGAGTGTGAGAGAATGAAAGACAAGGATAGAGGAACGTTCGTTACCTGTAGATCTCGAAGTGACGATCGACTCGCTGGTTCGTTGATGAACACTGATGAAACTCTTCTGAAATAAAACTCCTTTCCGATAGCGTACTACTCCTCGCTGTAACTCCTTTTGTAACGTTCGGTAATCCGACTTTAAGTCGGAGGCAATAACTATTCACGCCATAACTTTCTTAGTTCAACAACTTGTGTAATTCCGAGGCACTGACTGTGCACGCGATACATTTCAGATACCGATTGATTGAAGAAATATTCTCCCAAGCTATTTAAACGAAATTCGAACTTCGGCGTAAAGCTGTGTTTGCAGTATCTTTCCTGCGATTCCGGAAGAATTCGTATCAGCGGATTTTTACATCCTCTGAAGATCGCAGGTGGCATTTGCTTGAAAGAAGCTCTTTCCAGCTTCTTTCATACTCGGGCCCTTTTTATGAAATAATTAGACTATCGGTCTATGGCGGCCGGGGTCCTGGATTCGAGTCATGCCTTCGGCATGATACGATATTGAGGAATCTGCACAGTCCGAGCGACACGCAAGCGACATGAGACATGTGCAGCTAGCCGTGTCGCTTCGTTTCGAACAGTTTTATACAGGTAATGGTACTTCTTACATATTAATTTGTTAGGCTGTACTTACAGTCGCTTACGTGCACTGCATCAACTATCAACATGATATTAACTTCACTTAATACTATTTAAAACGGAGAGTCATTTTAGAATTAGTCTCTCTTAGAAGAACATGTATATAACGCAGTATTTGAAAGTAACTAGATACAAGTAATAGTTATTTTCTTGAGTAACTCTAATTATAACTAGCTACTTCGGAAAGTAAGTAGGTACACTGTAACAGAGCCACATTTTTGCAATAGAAGTAACGCTAACAACAATTACTTTTACAGTTACTTTGCGACACTAAAATTGTTAACTTGAATTTTGCATTGTGGGGAAAGGGCTAAATATGCATTTTTAGTAGGGTTCCCAGGTGTATTCTGAATGCAACTGTCCCCCCCCCCCCACGTTACCTCCCCAGTCATTGTTTTTCCTGCCGCCGTTAACGTACTGTAAGAAAATTTGAGTGTTCTGCTTATTTCAACTCACCTAATAAAATCACAATGTCTGTCGAACCGTACAATTTATCACCTTTCAGTTCTGGACAAACATAATGAAACCTGAGCCACATCTTTCTCACATTATTGACAAGGCGTGAAGAGGTGTGTGGAAACCATACTCCCCTACGGTGTTGTCAGTTCTAATATCGACACGCCTCGTCAAGATCGAGAGGAAAATAAAGTTCCAGTTTCTTTAAATTTGTTCAGAAGTGTACCAAGAATTAATCAAAAGCGAGGAACACTTACATAAAGCAAAATATATATCACCCAATATATTTAATTATCAATATAATTTACCCTCAATAAATTTAAATCTCAATAAAATTAAGGCTCACTAAATTACCCTGGAGTCCGGGACAAAGCGATTCTTTTACAGTTTTAAACTGTCAAATTTTCTCCAAAAATTGATCCTGTTGCAAAAATTACTGGATCCTAGATAAGGATGTCGCTATTGTAAGAAAGTCGACTCAGTGCTTTCTCAGTCTTCTATATTATAACTCTCAAGAGCGCTTGTCCATAAATCCGCCCTTTGCAAAAATCAACGTTAAGTGTTTCGCTTTTCCCTACATAATTAATTTCACGCAATATAATATAAAATGTAATTCAAACTTAGAAGCATCATCTTCTAAAATGGAAAGTGCCACAAAGTTCATTTCCAATAATTCTTCTAATTACATGGCAAGATAGTTGCACTGAATGTATTAAGATGTAACACACTTTTCGAAGCTTTAGTTATATTCGATTAATAAGATCCCTATTAGTGTCAATTTAAGTAATTTCGAATAGGGTGTCATCTCTTGTACAATTTTAAAAAGTGTTCGAAATTGAAAGTTGTACTCGCAAGATTATATTAGATAAGTAATTCCTACAAGTATAAATGTTTAAAGTACGGGAGTTGAGAAGGGCATCCGCATAATCTCCGACACAGGCAGCGATTAGGGGGCAGTTGCCCCCAACTTTGCCACATTTGACCCCACATTATGATATCCTAATGCTAAGCCTTGTTTACCGACAGGAAGTAAACTGTTCGGCAGCCCCGTTCCCAGTGGTAGCGTCGTCACCTTGTAATCAAGGTGTACCGGGTTCGATACCCGGTGGAGGCACATAGTGTTATCATCGCCCAACAGGGATGACAAACAGCTGGGAAAATTAAACGTCTGTCTGAGGAAAGCAAAATCGGCACATTCAACAAGAATATGCCGAACATTAAAACAACGTTACAAACACGACACATCGGAAGATCCAGTCCTTGAAGAAAGTGATCACGTGTTAGACGGCTGTGTCACAAGAATCATGTGGGTATCTCAAGAATTCAGGACCATAAAATTAACTAAGTACCACAGTCATTTCGAGTATTTTCAATATACTTGTGCGATGTATCACTGATTTAGGCAAGATACTTTTTTCGTAGGGGACTGAAATTGTAAAATTAATTTCATGAGTCGAAACTGTCACAAACATGAGCGACATTGGATCTAGAATGTTCTCGCTTTGTGGTAATCAGGTTAACGTTATTGCCAACAGGCACCGGATTCGAATTCCGGTATCGATTTATTTAAGTGTCTGGTAGATCTAGCCCCAATTAATGTATTTGTTCGAAACTTTGTTCTGTAATTTTACCATCTGGTAAAGAATTTCTCGAAATTTTGTTGTCCGTTGTGATATGATTATATCACTACTTTAATCTCTCCTTTTCGGAGGGTACGTGCATCATGCTTCTCTAGCTAAATTCGCCAATGGTACCACAAGACATGGCTACAGCCAGCAATCAATAAATTTTGATTCATCGAGAACATTAAAGGGCTATGAAAGAAGTTAAATATATCCATTCATAGATGGCAGAAAAATACATATTTTTTTTGTAAATATATTACCATTCAGAAGAAATAAATCAGAAAATGTAACTTTTTTTCCTCAAAGTGTGCACAACAAATAAAAGAGACTTAATTAGTTTATGTATCTGAGATATAGACTTTGGTAACGGTGTGAGAAGCCTTAATGTTAAAGCACACTTAATAGTAATAGAACAAAATTTGTAGATCCTTAATCCAGGGACGAACCTCTGTGGTTTAAAACAAAATTGAAATTGCAATTGTCAACTATTTTTTTTAAAGGAATCCCGAAAAAGGCTCCTAATAAACTTCCACAAAACTAAAGACATGAAACTGCTTGGGCGTACCCAGAATTTTTTTTGGAGGGAGGGGTGAGTCCCCCACTATGTCGCTGTGAACAAAGAGAGCGTGTAGAGGACATAACTGAATGATTCTTTAAACAATGCTTTGTTCTGTAGTGCACAGCTACTTCGAGGGTTTTAGTGCCGAAATAAGGCCCTAACGCTGTGGGGGTTGTAATTATGCAATACAAACAATCATGTTGGTTTTAGAAAGTGAGAATATACCTCATACCAGTAGCGAACTCAGAATATTTTTTCGGAGGGGGTTTGAAATTGTAGATATTGCATAGCTGTGTTCTAGAGGGTGGGCGTTACAAACTGTAAAATATTTCGTAATGGCCATTTTTAAACTTTGTTTTAAAGTTGTTGAAAGACAAAAATGATAATCAGGGTCATTTTAAGGTGGGTTTCCATTTACCACTTCGGTTTTTCCAGAGTTTCTACTGTTTCAAGTCAACCTCCGTGGTAGAGTTTTTATAAGAGCTGGCTGGATGTTCATTTGGGTAGCCCTATATCAATATTGTCCTCATCCATCCTTATGGTCGTTGATTAGCCAAAACTTGCGGAAAAACAACGCGAACTAACAAAAATCACATCAAATTTACTACTTTCATTGGAAAATATTGATTTTCTTAAAATTGAGGGAGAGGCTGTAGCCCCATCAGCTTCCTCTCCGTACGCCAGTGCCTCAGACGATCAAATCATTACGCACGTAAACAGGTCGAGGTCGATATCATTTTCTACAAAACAAGCCTTCTGGTCCAGATGGTATTAATACCAAAAATGCTATGACATCCCACCGCAAATTACTTTTATTCATTGGCAGATTTAACTGGAGGTGCACGGGGTAAGGGGATTATCGGTGGGTCGGAACTCACACTATATATGCCCCTATTTCGTACCAATAACAATACAATACTGCAGTGAGATGGAATAAGGTATTTCTTTCACAACTGAACTTTCATCAAGGCTTTTGCCATTCTAATCAGAGAGTCTGCGCACGGCTATGTGCTCATATTACCAGTGACGTGCACTGAGCAGTAGCTAGTCTAGCAGAGATACAGCAATCAATCTCACGTCTCTAATTATTTTCAAATCACAATATTTATTGTCTTGAAACCACAGTTCATATGCACCATTTTTTCCACGCGCTTCTCGTCCCTCGATGTGATCACCGGGCAAGCTGGATACCTACCCTAGCTGGCTTTTCTTCCGCCTCACCAGTTCCAGGTAGAGTTAGCCGCCCGAAGGGAAAGGGAAGATTTCTGCCTCTACCTCCCTTACCCCCTCGCCCCTCGCTGCAATGGTTGTAAGCCCGTGCTTTCAGGTCCCCCAGTCTATCTCCTATAGGACAAACAGTGGATTGGTCTCCCTTCGATTCCTTTCTAATCCTATAAGTAACTGAGGGGAATATGTCTGCAGTACTTATGTTGTCTGTATTTATACACGTTGTATAATATGTTTGTATAATGTGGGATGTAAAAATATTGTTTATGAACTGGGAACGTACCATATTATGTGCAGACAAAAATTCTAGGAAATGCTATGCGTTTTTTTTCAATTATGGAAGATATAATAATAAAATAAATATTTGCTCACGCTCTCTTTCGCTCTCGTTTTAGTAGTGTTTTATTTAAATATACTAATATTTTAGCCTCCAATAAAATAAATGGGTAAGCTAAACAGTCATAAATAATGATGTATTTATTTGGTCAAGAGAACGCACCTTCTTATTGTTGTTGGTTTGGTTTATTTTACTTGGCTTTTCTGCTACATTTGGTTATAGCGAAAATGAGGATTTGTGATGATATGATAAAATTTATGAAGGGAGCTCACAAAGAACAATTCAAGACGAGATTCGAACCCGTGACGAGCGCGCATTCTTATTCCTATGTGTTGTACTCTGCAGTGAATAATGAAATAATTTGGAATGAAAAATGTTTCCCAGAACTCCAAGAGCCAAATGAATATTGTTAAAGAAACTACAAAATAAGTGTGTTTTGTTACCTGTTTACCTCCTCTAATATATTCAATGTTTGCCACCTTCCATAACTTTTTCTGGCTGTATAGATTTAATCGCGATAAGTATCTAGTGAGCTTATGGATGTCACGAGGGACAATCATAAACAGATAACTCTGGACTCCTGATTTCACAGTGCCCTACAGATGCACTGGGAGGAATTTATTTGTACTTTTCTCCCTTTTTTTAGCGTTGCTTTTCAATCACTTTACCTAACTTCTGCCATGACGATGAACGTTGATTAAATTAAATGCAAGAAGAGTGGTTGCAAAGAAACAGTCGTGCACAGGCCAGGACTCGAGCCCGGATCCTTCAGTAACGAGATCGTGAGATGGGAAATTAGAGAAATCAAGCAATGCAAATCTTTTGAAAGACAGTTAATCATATACAAAGATGGTGCTTCAAAAATCCAATTGAAATTTACCACTGAGGAAAATGAAGTTTGCTTTACCGATACCCACGTATCCGAATAGTTAGAGCTTTCCACTCACCTTTGTTGTCGGTCGACCTCCGTGAGGGAGTGCAAGTGTTCCCGGGTCGGTTCCCGGTGGAGGCACATAGTGGCTGGGATCCCACTTTAATCTGTAGGGCCAGTCCCGATTAGCTTTATGTGCATAAAGTGGACTTAATACCAGTGGCGTAGCATGGACATTTCGTGTGGGAACGCCAAGTCCGAAGGAAGAGTCGGCCCTTTCTTGCTTAATAATTTATTTATGGTATTAGTCGCCACAGGTATTATTTGCCTGAAGTAAGCTGGGTTTTCAATAAAACATCATCATTGCATGTTTTAGCTAGAAAATTAGATGCCTCACTATGCCACAGATGTTTTGAACTCTGGTGTTCTATACCTTTTTTTTATATCTTTCTGCATGACGCAAGTCATTAAAAACCTACCTGAATCACAAGCGCCTCTGCACAACAGTAGACGTCATTGTTGTGGGCGATCCAACTACTGATTGATTTGGTTTATTTTACTTCGCTTTTCTACCACTTTTGGTTAATTGCGAATATGAATATGAGTGATGATATTGATGAAGGGACACTGACAAAGAACACCCGTGCTCACGCCGGGATTCGAACCAGGGACCTCTGTCGTCTTGGCGCACTGTGAAAAGCAGAGTGGATGATCCAAATATCGTACACTCTACTGACGTAACAGTGCCGATTAGTAATTCAGACCACTGTTTATTACATCTTGAGAATGCTGATAAACATTTTAAAATAATTTTCTCCAGAGACCATTCGATGTTAAGAGTTTTCAAATGAATTCTAAACATTTCCATTCACACAATATTAAGTAGTTAGATAATAACGAAAAAATACAATAAAAAAATAATAGTTTTGCGGGTTAAGTGGTAGAGCAGCCACAGGCTGAATTTCTATCACGAGGACTTCACCAACTTATTTGACAAAAACTGTGTTGATCTTTTAGTTTCTAATACACATCGCTGTTCGTGCGATAAATTATACAATGCAGTGGCCATTAAGAAGCAGTATATTTGAGATTGGTAAAGTTACGTCAGTCAATATTGCGTATTCTAGCATCACACAACACGAGTTGCATGAGCGCGAAGAGCGAAGAACCGGGTAGGAATTCTGCTGCTGTCGTCTGCTTCAGAAGGCAGGAAGGGTCTCATGAACCAATCACGATAGACCTCTCGTACGCCAGCGTAAGAGAGCCCATTTACGCGCGTGCTGTAGAAATGGAAGCTTTCCCTCCATAAAGGCAGCAAGGAATATAGGAGTCCTGTACGCCGAACGTGTTCGGCGTCCGGCCGGGAAAGGCATTGAAAAGAGATGCTAGAACGAGTGTTGAGAGTGGAGCGTTCCAAGCGGATCGCGAAAAATAGCCATTATAATGCCATGAAGGTCAAACATATATAAAATTAGTCACGTTTTACTTTATAATCACAGCATTTAAGCATTTTTGAAATTTTAAATCTGGGAACGCCGGGCGTACGGGCGTACTGTAACGCTACGCCACTGCTTAATACACCAAATCAACCAGCCGCGGGGGAGTGGATATCCCTGCACGCTACGACACCAGGAGTTCCGAGTTCGAACCCCGACCTCGGCATGGGTGTTATCTATGTTTGTCTCTTCATTAATTGTATCGTATCATCTTCGCGATTAACCAAATGTGTCAGTGACGCTAAGTAGCATAAATACTATAAAATCATTGATTGATTGTTTGATTTGGTTTGTTTTACTTCACCTTTTCTCCACTTTTGGCTAATCGTAAGGATGATACGATAAAATTGATGAACACAAATAACACTCATGCCCAGGTCGGGGTTCGAACTCGGGATCTCTGGCTTAGTAGTCAAATCAACATGTTTTGGATTTTCTAAAGGAGGTGGGATTTACGTGTACTTATTTCAGTAGTCTTTCGTTATGTTGCAATCTTTTCCTTTCTTTGTCGTTCTATTTTTAGGAATACTGGGCCCTAAAGGGGGGAGGGAGGGATTATGACCCACACCAACTTCCCTTGGGCACGCCACTGATTGCTACTCCAACGTCTCCCCAGGTCACTGCACATTACCATAAAAAACTATGGGAGAAGTTAATTTATATCAGTAGTATAAAATACGATATTACTGGAACACAAAATGTATGACCCCCCTCAGACTGGTTTTGGCTACACTTAAAACTAGGTCAAGATGCTTATATAAGCTTATTGCCTACAGTGTGCTACTCTGTCTAATCCAAGACTTTAGTAAAAAGCCCTCGGGGATTGGTTGTAAAAAGTATGTTCCTTCATAACGAAAATCAGGGTTCAAAGTTCATTTAGCCAGAAACAATGACAATATTAAGTGAATTAAGTCAAATAAACCAATTACCAAAGAATCAAAAGAGAAAAGAGTACAACAAAAATTCAGTGCACACAGAAATAAAATATGCGTGAGAGAAATGATTACGCGGTCGGTATACGTGTGGCCATGACGCTCACAAAACACGGACTGCCATGAAAATGACATGCCTGCGCAGACAGAGACCAATGCCACAAACTAAAACCGGCACCATCTGGTCGTAAACATACAGCTACACCAAGACCTGAAAATTTTACAATTATATCCAAGGGTGGGCTTCGCGCTCACACGTATTCCAACGGAGGGTTAATTCATAAATTTGAACCCATTTTCAGATCTCAAAACTATTACTTCTAATGTAATCTTTGGATAGAACACGTCCTAGTGGGGTAATGACGCCACGTTAAAGTTCTGTCAATTGTATCTCTACTGACGAAAGCTCTTTTTCACAAACAAGAACAGGCAGGGGCGGCTATTAGGGGGGGGGGGTCACTTGCCCACCACTTTTTGCAACATTTGCTCCTGCACTATGCTAAACTTTATCTACCAAGAGAAAATAAACTTTCCTCGCCCCAACCCCAAGTTTTGGCACCCAATCACCGCCACTGAGCACAAGGTAAGATAGAGTAGATTGACAATATTTTAATGGAAGTGCATTTACACACAACAATATTAAATCGTAATAAATAGTACGCCTATTATAATTCGGATGCGTTTCGGACAAATGACAATTTTTTGTACAGGTTGTAAAATTTCTGGATAAGGTTGTAGCCCCATCAGCTCCCCCATGCGTATTCCAGTGCCTCAGACGATCAAGTCATAAATGCACGTGAACAGGTGGAAGTCGATCGATATTTTCACCAAAACAAGACTCCTAGTCCAGATGGTATAAGACCAGAACTGCTGCGACATCCTACTCGCCAATGATTTGTATGCTTTGGCGGATTTAGCCGGAGGGGCACGGGGGCACTTACCCATCCCGAAAATCATGATTAAATATTATAAATATATTAAATATTACTATATATATATATATATATATATTTTAATTTTGATGTAATTACAACAAACAAAATTGTTCAAGCAATCATTTACCTGATAGTAAGAGAATAAACCAAAGTCTAGCACACATACACATTCATCTGGACTTGATTTGCTAGACACGTAAATAAATCGACACCGGAAATCGAATCCGCGATCTTATGGTTACCAGGCAACAACGTTAACTGAAGGACTGAAGGCAGGAGGATTCTACATCAAATATTTTCCATCCTTGTGACAGTTTCGTTTGAGGAAGTGAATCCTTCAGTTTTCTCTATACAAATGACGTGGAACTATTTCACAAAAAATCACTAATACTAACTATGAAGGGTCCTGTGTTCGTAGAGGCACATAGTGGTTCGGATTTCACTTTAAACTGTAGGTCCAGTTCCAATTAGCGTTACTGAGCATAAAGTGTACTTAAAAGCAATTCGTAGTGGAGATACGTTACACAGTGATTCGGATCTCACTCTGAACCAAATTTTGTTAAAGGTCCGGGAGATTTAAATAAATTTTGGTAAATTTCTCGTATGAGACAAACGGATTTCTTCAAATTTACAGGAGAAATTACTTACCGAATGCAGTTTCTTTATACTTGTGGAAGTTCGGGGAAGTGTTTTCTCGCATCGTTCATTGAATTTTGCCGATAAATCATCTATTTTTCGATATAAATGTGTGACCGATGCATGAAAGCTCTTGCATCCATTTACTTCCAGGTGTATCTAGCCTGTGTGTGATGACGTAATCCCGGTCAGTGTTTCCAGTTATATATATAAAACTCGTGGCTCGACAGCCCTTGTAGTGTCTAGGCCGATCTCCCTACTGCCAATCTCCCTCCCACAATCCTACCTAGAGGTGTGGAAATATTCAACCGACAATGGGGTGACGTGGGGTCAAACCTCCAGCCCTTATAGGAGATTGACCGGGTTACGCTACTCACTCGTAGCTCCCTAATTTCCTCACGATGGTGGGTTCCCACTGATCCTATACACAGGCCGAAAATACAGAGACTGAACCCAGGCGGACTCGAACCCATGCCGTACCCAAGTCGGAGTCCAAAGCACAGCGCCTTACACCGCACGGCCATGGAGGAGGACTTCAAAGAAAAATAACCTTTTTTTCTGTAAAGTATTTTAATTCGGTCCAGGGACATTTTTTCCGGATAAATTTAAATCCGGTCCAGGAACCTTTTTTTCCGGGTCAATTTAAATGCGGTCCAGGAAACTATTTTCCAATGAAAAAATACGCAACTTGTACCAAATTTAAATTGTGCGAGAGAAAAGGTTCCTGTCCTGTTGCGGAACTCAATAGAACCCATTAGAATATTTGGGTTCCTGGATCTTTTACAACCTTGCATTGAAGGTCAGGCCCCTGATTAGTTATCCTGACGACAAATCGGAATCAAAACGAGATCTTATAATTATTTTGATATGAATATTTTATTTATATCGTCTGACTACCATGCGAGGGACCTGGGTTCGACCCCCGGCGAGAAAGAACCGGGATTTTTTCCATCTGTTCAAGCGGCTCCAGACTTCACCCAACGTCGTATAAGGTGGGTACCTGGAGGAAACTCTGCGGGGTAAAGGCAGCCAGGGGCGTGGTGCTGATCACATCAACCCCTATCTTTGGCCATGATCAAGAAAGTGTGGCGTTCTGGCGCGTGTTATCACTTGTGCCAATAAAACAAGTTTTTCGATACTGGGCGCAAGGGGAATGGGCGAAACGGGAAGACACGGCCCAGGCAGGGATTCCAACCCGGGACCCCTGGCGTCGTAGCGCGATGTGCTAACCACTCCGCCACGGCTAGTTAAAAATAGAGTTTCACTGTGAAAAAATGTACATTTTCAAAGCAATTGTTCGGTTAATGAAAATTTTAAAAAAAATCAAGATCTATCCTTACATGACATATAAAGAAGGGAAAAAATTAAATATTTTGCGACAAAAACTTTTCCTAAGTAAGCTTATTTATATTCCTCCCTGGCTTATTCATAGTTCTCTATTTTACCCTTTTTATCACAGATATTACACCTGTCACCATACAACGTGCAGGTTTCGCGCATCGCTTCTGCTCTGGATGTTGCCTTTTAACAGCCTCCCAACCCCTCTAAACACGTGGATTCCTTTCCTAATTGTGAGGCTAGGACTTCATCATCAGATATGTATATCAGAGAATAATTTATTCGATTTTACGAAACATTTTAATTTATTCATTTTAAATATTATTACAATGATTCTATTAAAGTAAATTAGGAATGATAAAAGATAGTGGAACATTTCCTCTCACATGAAGTTAATGAGGCATATCTCCATTTTCTCATTTCTCTACATTATCATACAAGAATACAGGAGAAGTTAATTATATCATATAGAGGGCAGCGCAATACACATATGTTTATTTAATTTGTTTAAGAAGAAATAACATAGGAAATTTGAAAATTGTTCACCAGGTAATAAAAACCAATAAAGAGACTTAATTTAATTACGTAATTGAAACACTGGCTTCTAATTATGATGTGAGAAGCCTCAATGTTTAAGTAAGCATAGTAGTAATTGAATAAATGTTCTACATCAATAATCCAGGGACCAACCCTAACGAGTGGGTCAATAAAATAATATCTTACAATTTCTATTTTTCAAGGGAGCCTCAAAAGAGGTTCCTACTAAACAACCTCAAAGACTACACGAGTGAAATTAAAGTGTCTGGGCGTACGTAGACCTTTTCTAAAAGAGGGGGAGGGGGAAGTCTCCCCCGTTGTGAAACGAGAAAGTGAAAATATTATTTTTTTATGAAACAATATAAATTCACTAAGCTTCAAGATTCAAAAGTATACACTAAGAAATTACGATAACGTATGCTATTGGATGTGATTGAAAATTGCTACTTTGATAGAGAAAATAATAGTTTGTTACGCTTGCTTATTTTGATAAATTTATTCAACATTTATAAAGAAATAAATAGAAAATATAAAAAGGTTAAAAGTTTAAGATTGTAAATTAAAGGATATGTTATGACAAAAGAGAGTAGAGTTGATTGTTCCGATAATTTAAATATTATGACGTAATCAAAGGAACAACTATAAAAATTCAGACGATGTTGATGTACTAACCTTTATGTAATAAATGAATGGCGGAAGTTTTAAATCTTATATTTATCAATGTATAATTATTTGATACAAATGTGTAAGTATTTGTTAACAGTAAAAGATGTATTAAAACCTTTTGAATGATTTAAAAATTCAACTTTTGTAAATACTACACATTGTAATGTACATGAAAAAATATTGTGTCTTTATAACCTACTAGTCAGGGGTTCGAGAATACAGAAATCGGGTATAAATACGACGACAATTCATGGTAAAATTGAGTAGTTTCTTGATATCCGCTCTTGCGTGGGTCTGTTACCAGGCCTAGTGTTGAGTCTCTCACACCCCGCAAAACTGAGCAAAGTTCCCTTGAATGATCTCAGTCGGATATCAAGGAAACGAAACTTGTGATCGTAGTTCCAAATCCGAAAGGGCCAGATTTCTTAGTCTCGCGCTGCTAGTTTCTGTATGAACTTACATCAAATGAAGACTAGATAAAACTCATATCTCTTAGTTCGAGTTTTCCTTCTGCCCGCCTGAGATGGTTCCAGTGTGGACTGATGGAGTCCTCCTGTTGCTGACTACAGGAGCTGTGGGTCATTAACTCAGTTCTTATCACTTTGTGTGTCTGTCAAGATACAGTGTCGAGTCACTCACAGCCCGCAGTGGTAAGAACGTAACAAGTTTGATATCGAATACACCACATAGGAAGAAATAAACACTAATTAGGGACTTATTAGCCTGTCATAATTCTTGATTTAAACCTTCAATATGTTCTGTTCTTCTTATTGCTTTAGGCAAGAATACGAAACATATAAATTATTTTTTATTAATCCCAATAATACTTATGGGACACCTGTACTACAGGCTTTAGATGTTCCAGATTATGTGCTCCTTGCCAAGGTGTTTCCTGTACGAATTCCATTCTTGTTTTCAGTGTTTCCAGAGTAGAAAATGGTGAAGACGTCGATGACCAACATGACAAATAAATAAGCGACGAACTATTTGATTCAGATATGTTTCTTGTGGTGCTTTACCTACAGATGTACATTACGATAGCGACAATCTGATTTAGTTTGTGAACAGAACGAGACAGTGAAAGCAATAGTCCGCCTGATGAGACGGCAAGTGTTACAGAATGTTGTTATACCTAACATACCAAACACATTTGCCAAATTTCATTCTTTAAAAGTCAATTCCATTCTGATGCGAAATATTGAAATTATCAACCATTTTTGCAAATATGGCGCCGATACCTACCGTGTCAATGATCTGCAGAATACGTAATATATTCTAATTGATGTTACTAGTGTTATAAGAAAGATATAGTCTATGTAAAAAGAACAAGCTATTGTCAAGTAATTCCTATATTTCGTTATACTTGGATTTGTCCTCCATTTTTCAATATGGCGTACATAGCTGTAAGGTGATGGCCGGCGTCTTTGGGTATATTGTTATTATGTTTACGCGTTTTCGGAACAGCTCTGATTTCTGTCGCTTTGCAAGTCAGCGAGCCTAAAATGGTTTTCCTGCTTGCGATGGCGTAGCAGGTTGCGCGGTGCTTGACTTGAGCTTCCTGCTGAGTGTATAGAAGTGCGATTTTGTGGTGTGTTCCACATATAAAATATGCCTCCTATTCATTCTAAAGTGTACCGCAGAACGCTTAGGGTACAAACGCGTGAAGTTGTCGCGAACATCTTGCAAGAAGAGGCTGACAATAATGATTTTAAGTTGCCTCTTAAAAAAGTTATTGACTGTGTTTTTGCTGCGAAAGATGTGTCTTTAGGTACGGTAAAATCAATTAAGAAGGAAAGTTCGGCTGTTCGTACAGGAACATCATCATCATACAGTACGTCCCGTAGAAATAAGAATCGTTCGAGGCCGTGTACAGATATATATGATTTTTAAAAAATAACTCAATATGCTGACCAAGGCATAAATTTATTTTATTTTGAAACATAAACTAAACGTAACGTTTCAACCTTCTAGCAAGATCTTCTTCAGACTCTGTACTAAGTACAAATGAAACAAGGTACAAAACAGGAAGATATATATACACAAATATCACTCCCCTCTAGACACAAGATTATTAGAAGGTTGTTTTTTCTGGAACATTCCAGCAGGTTGCCTTACCTTGTCAACTGTACTTTCACCTGACAGGCGATTTAGCTAAACATTTCCTATCATCTGGAAAGTGGTTGGACTCTTTATCTCACGCTCTTTTTCCTTTCTTTCTGCGTTCCTCTTTCTTCTTTTCTCCTCCTTCGCTCTTGTCCTTTCCACTCTTTCTAACACCTTCGTCCATTCTTTGTTTATCTGCAGTCCCCCATTCCAGTTCATTGTGTCTTCTCCTTTCTTCTCTATTTCCTTGGCCTCCTTCCATTTTCTCACTAGTACTCTCTTCTCCCTTCCTATCTGCTTAGCCTTATCCCACTATATTTCATGTCCTGTTCCTCTCGTGTGTTTAAATATCGCATTTCTCTCTTAAGTCGTATATCATCCTTATGTACTATGTACATCATCCCTTCAGACTCTGTACTTGGTACAGAGTCTGAAGAAGACCTTGCTAGAAGGTTGAAACGTTACGTTTAGTTTATGTTTTAAAATAAAATAAATTTCTGCCTTGGTCAGTATATTGAGTTTTTTGTTATCATGGAAACAAGGCTTAATGGTGTTATAGATGATTTTGACATGTTCGTTGTTCGGAGAACAATTAATGAATTTTACACCGCAGAAAGGCAAGTCCCAAGAGTAAAATCTATACTTGCAAAATTAAGGAAAAGCATTGGATATAATGGGCAGGTAACCAGCTTATTGAAGATCCTTAAAAAAGTTGGGGTTATGTGGAAGAAAGTGGGAAGTAATAGACGTGTGTTTATTGAGAGGAATGCCATTCGGAATGCAAGGATTGCTTATTTACAGGCCATCAGTAGATAACCTGTGAAAGACCGTCCTGTTTGATGAAACATATTTCTATAGCTCCAACACAACTACTAAAACATGGTGCGACGATAGTCTCGAAGGCCTGAAATGTCCAATATCCAAAGGGCAACGTCTCATTATTGTCAATGCAGACAGCGACAAGAGGTTAATCCATAACGCCCTTCTGATATTTAAATCAAATCAGAAAACTGGATACTACTACATGGAGATAAATTCCAGCAACTACATGCGATGGATAAGGGAAATTGTCATTTCAAATTAACCCCCAAATTCAGTCTTCGTTATCGACAACGCATCCTACCACAATATTCAGAAAAAAATATGCCCTTCGTCTAACACCAGAAAAAAAGGAAATGCAAGAGTGGCTATTAAAAAACAATACCATTTACAGACGATATGTTCGAACCTGAACTTTACAGCCTTATAAAACTGCACAAACCGAAGATGAAATCTTACATTTTAGATGAACTGATGAATGAACATTGCCACGCCTCTCTGGCCACACCGTCCTTCGCTTGCCTGCATATCATTCCGATCTGAATGCTATAGAGAACATTTGGGGCATTTCTAAACAATAGGTTGAAAATCGCAATGTGGCTTTCAAATTAATTGATGTGTGGAAACTGTGTAAGGAAGCGATTTGCGTGATTGGAGAGGAGGAATGGGAGTAATGTAGCAGCAATGTTAGGAAAACTGAGGAACAATACATTCGGACGGATGGAGGGTTTGCTGGAACCGGGAATAGAACGCGTCTTGCTTTCAGTGTTGGCGACAGTAGCAGCAGTGCAGACGATTCATTCTCGAGTGCAGAAGATTCTTGTTGCGAAATGTCCTATTCAGATTCCGAACTTGACGTCATCGAAGACCTGGAATAAATAATTGGTTCCTTCATTTGATCGTATTTGCAGTATTTACAACACATAAGGTAAGCTTATTCAATTGTTTTTGCTAGTGAGCTTTTAGTGTATATTGCTGCATTGGGCCATTGTTACCCGCCGTTTCTTTGTTCACTAGCAACGCTGCTCGAGGATTATAAACACGCGCCAACAGTCACATGTTGCAACTCTCTCTCCAGCTGATTCTGTTTCTGTGCGACTCGCTTTCAACTTGCGCATAAGAACACCTCAGAGATGTTCCGAAAACGCGTTCCCATACAAAATTTCAGCTTGTTATGAATTGAAGGGTTCGGGTGTAAAACATGAAAAGTGACATTTTGGTCATTTCTGAGTTCATTAAGAAAAAAGGTTATTAGAAGATATACTGTAGAAAAATTGTTTTCGTGTTGGGTTTACCGATTTCACAAGGCTTCATTGAGTCCAATGCAAATTGAATGACATGGCAATTTCACTCGAAATTTGAAGGATGGCACATTTTACTGTAACTTAAAAATAACCAAAATGTCACTTACCATGTTTTACACCCGAACCCTTCAATTAATTTCTTTATTCTCTGAAAACTTTTATTTGTCAGCCATTTTTTCAGCACGGCGGCCTCACCGTGCGTATGATTAACAAAACATGTTGTTATTGGTGTTACTAGTGATATATGAAAGATATATATAGAAAACCAAGCTATTGTCAATTAATACTGTTACTTCGTAAGAACTTTAATTTGTCCGCCATTTTTTCAATATGGCAGACTTAGCGTACGGGTGATCGCCGGGGACTTTTGGTATGTTGTTATTAATGCTAAAGAATTATTATGAATTAGTTCCTTTATTTAAAAAAATCGACAAAAGTGACAGCACTATATTGCATTTCCACTGGAACGCCAAAGAAGTATGCATACATTTGAATCAAATCCCTATGAAATAAAATTACATTTTTAAAACTATTTATACTTACATTTTCACAGTAGTTAATAATATGAATTCATAGATGGCAGCACAGTAGAAATCTGTTTATTTTATTTCATTCAGAAGTAATAACACAGAAAATTTGAAAATTTGAAACTAAGTATTAATAAGAAACAAGCTAGACTTAATTAGTTTACGTCACTGAGACACTAACTTTTTGTTATTGTGTGAGAAGCCTGAAAGTTAAAGCACGCTTAGTAGTAATTGAATAAAAGTTCTAGATCAGTAATCCAGGACGAACCTAGGTTTGCAAGAAATGAGTAAATATTGTTTCAATTTTTTAAAAGGAACCTCAGAAGAGGTTCCTAGTAAACATCCTCAAAGACTACACGAAAAAAATTAAAGTGCCTGGACATAAATATATTTTTTCCAAGAGGAGGAGGGAACCAGGGTTGTTAAAGATCCAGGAATCCATACATTCTAATGGGTTATGTTGGATTCGGTCCAATTTGCGTATTGTTTCATTGATCCGGAAAAGAGGTTTCTGGGCCGAATTGAAATACTTTACAGATAAAAAGGTTCTTTACGGTCCAGAACACATTTACGCTAGCTGATTTTCTCTCCTGGACCGGAATTGAATTTATTTAAAATTCGTAGACCTTTAACAACCCTGCATGGAAAGAGTCAAAACACCAAACAGCAGCGACAAACAAATGTTAAGCGTTAAACCAGAAAAGAATCTAGAAAATCTGTACAATATTGGCCGAGTCCGAAAGGTGAAAGACCGAGTGAACAACCTTTGAGAACGGTCTCGCAGTTCAGTCTTGCCCTGGACTGGAAGCGGAGATCTCGCGACTGCAGCGCCATAGAATGAAGTGTGCATATTATGAATCAAAACCCTATAAAATCACAAATCATTTTGAAAAGTTCTTATCCTTAATTTCCACACAATAGAAGATCTGCTGTACAACCAAGAGCTGGACCCTTCACTTCCATGTTTTGAAACATGCGAAACAAGTGTAATGACGCGTACTGCATGCTGCTGGCTTGATTGTTCGACTAATTGACGCTTTCGAAAGTAGAGTCTAGCGCAGATATTTCTGCCGTGCGATGCGCGAAACAACTAAAGAAGCAGTGTTGCTAATGGAGCAGATAGAATAATCGCTGCAGTGCGCCGATGCACAGCTGTTACGTACAACAATAAAATTAGAGAATTCAGGTCTATTTAACGTTGAGTTTTAAACGTCATGCATTATACCAGGACTAGGATTAATATGTACTAACAAGTGGCTTTGTATGTAGCTACATACATATGGACTAAAAATTCGCAAAATATGAACTAACACATAAGTAAAATTACCAAAAATGCTGCAAAGAAGACTTCTTCATACGATTCCTTATTTGAGTGATTTCAAACAAAATAAATATATATATATATATATATATATATATATATATATAATTTTTCATTGCATTAATGCACTGGTGGCGTTCTAACTTTTCACTCCCAGAACCCGTATACACTGGTATGGAACTGCAACGGCAGATAATAACATGCCAACGTGTTAAACCGCTACAATTGCACCATAACACTCCTCCTCAAGCAGTATTATTATTTCCTCTCTGAGATCGGCGACAGTCGGTTGCCTTTGTTGTACATTTACAAATGATGCCGGCTTCCACAACAATAACAAGTACATATACTGCCACTAGACGATAAGCTGCGCGGCTTTTTCTTTTGTTATGAACCAGGGCCGGCGCTAGTCATTTTGCCTCCCTGGGAGGTGGCGGCTCTATTCGACCCCCCCCCCCCCGGTCATTACGCAGCAACGGAAAATTGAAAATCAATATATTCCTAACTAAAACACAAAATATAAAATAAATAATGAGACTTCTTATGCTATTTCAATACTATTCAGCGCAAAAGAATATCTCGCTCGATCACAGTTTTCAATAGGCTTATTTTTTTCTTCTCTTCAAATTTTGCCGCTCTTTCGATGGCACGGTACGCCCTCCCCTTCCGCCGGCCCTGCTATGAACTTGGTCACCCATCAAAGCATGGCAATTTTAACACAGAAAACAATATGTATCGCATTAAGCAGCAAAAATGACAGCCTCCTCTATGCAATTTCTACAAGAACACGTGCCGGAGCCAGAGTTGAAATGATGTTGGAGCCACATAATTTATTTATTTTGAATAGTTCCAAAATTATGAAATATGAACAATTTGTTGCGGCTGTTCGCTGCTCTCTTGCCAAAATGCTTTATTGGGATGCTAACACCATGACTGGCTTCCTCCTTCATGAACTCGTGCACGTTGCTTAGAATTTCCCGAGCTTGGCTATGCAAGGTTTTTGATTTCAACTTCGACAGAACTGGAGGCATTATGGAATTTAACGTTCATTAGCAAACACACACTTATACATACACACACGCAATACACGCACACAACGTCAAACCGGTCAAATACTTAGTATAAAATAAAAATATGGTGCTTCCAATCCAACAAAACTCACCACCACTTTACCTGCCTTTTCCCCTTCCGTGACAGAAATAGTGCTTCATTATTACAGTTGGCAACACTAGTTACTAGCTAGCCAATGAACATGCACTGCATAAAAGAAGCAAGCACTACGCCGTGCTATATTGCCACATTACCGTCCCTGCCGAACGGTGGGAACCGCGAGCTGGAGCGCTATTCAATTGTTTTCAATGATGTTTGCGCGAGTGTGTCCAGGAATGGAATGACAATATGGCAACAATAGCGAAGGTTTGCGAGCAGGGTAGAACACATAATGCCAAGAGAGAGGGAGACTCTAGTTGACGTCGCTTCCGACAAGACTGTACTCCAAGTCTGCTTTCTGCACCTTTAAGACACGGCCATTGTTCAAAAATAAACTACAGTATAACGATTTTTTTACATAGAATATCTTCCATCAAGAAGTTGGTTCACGATAAAAGTAAAATTATTTCATTAAAAACTCCTAGCAGGTACAAGAGAGGGAGGGAGCGGAAGCTACAAGACACCCACACTCCCCTCATACTTCAAGTGTATGTGGTCATAAATATATAAGGGGGTGGGTGAGTGTGTACATGTCTGCATATATAGAGTGCATGGGAATAGATTTGAGATATGTTCTAAATATTAGCACATCGCACTACGACGCCAGGGTTCCCGGGTTCGAATCCCGACCTGGGCATGGATGTTTGTGAGTGTCCATCCATCATATCATAACTGTTCGCAAATTAGCCAAAGTAGCACAAAAAGCGAAGTAAAATATAGTAAATCAATCGATGTTCCAAATATTAGTACGAAAATTGAACTTGGCTCAAATATTAATCTAATACCTCTATATATATTATTTTCGAAGGAATTGTGTACAAAGTAGTAGTAATGTTATTAAATATGACGTTTAAGTGACTTTGGGAAGTTTTTATTTGTAATCATACCCCCTAGAAAAAGTAAATAACAATAGGTTTAAATTAATGTGGGTGTTATCACGAAACTTCACATCTTGACGTGTTTATCCTTTGAGGAAAATGTTTTCCCCTACTCTACGTCATTCCCTTTATCATATATGTGAACAAAAACCAACTGCTCGAACCTATATGAATACATAGAAAATTTACATACATTTGGTCTGGAATGCGTGCATTAGTAAAAAAAAAAAGTTTCACTCTTAACTATATCACACTTCTCTAAGGCAAAATTATCCTGCGAAACACTTATTTCACTACATCATGATCACACCCTTATATTTCAGTCTAACCTTTCGTCACGTAATCGTCGCATCGGTGCTTCATATAACGAAACCAATAATAGCGGAACAGAATCTTCGGTCGAAGATTACATTTTAGAACTCCCTACTTCGCAACACTGTAGGATTATTTCTCAAGTGTAAAATTTCGACTGTAATGCACAAATCAATAAGACCTCGTGTGTTTTTCTTTTTCAGACCTGAAACATGTTTGAAAAACTGTCACGGAGAAATTATGTGTGTTGATTTTCACTTTTCACTTTTAGTTTTAACGTATATTCACTAGTATTCCGAGCATCCAAATCTTAAATCACATGATTTAATAATCGTGCACATTTCCCCTTAATCTTAATTTATTCATTTTTAAATATTCTTCCAATTATTCTATTAACACTAGAACGTCGAAGGATCCAATATCCCTAGAACAGCATAAATGGGTCATTCAGCTCCTCACAAGAAATGCATTTAAATATTCCCAATTACTTTGGAATGGGAACATAATTATATTTTATATTATTTTCTGTGCAATATGATTGATTTATTTATTGATTTGCTTTATTTTACTTCGCTTTTTGTGCCATTTTTGGCTAATTTGCGAATATGGGGATGAGTGATGATATGATGAAATTGATGAATGGACACTCACAAACATCCATGCCCAGGCCGGGATTCGAACCCCGGACCCCTGGCGTCGTAGCGCGATGTGCTATTTCTGTGCATTATGTATTGTTATCAAAGAGTTTAGGTGGTTTTAGATACATTTTGATTACAAATTAAAATTACAATAATCTGATACGTTCTAAAATAGACGCGTTGTATTATTATACTATTAATAATAACTTAATAATACTCAGCGGTAAACAATGAGACTCGGTGAAGTACACAGACTCCCCTCAGGTACAGGGATAGTGTTAGGCAAAGACAATATTCACAGCACAGAGAAATAAAACCACATTACTGCAGTATATAAACTGAAAGGTTTTATTCTTTATTTATTGCAATTATAATGCAAATATACTTGAGACGAAGGCGAGGATTTCGCTTTGTCGATGAATTGACCCAACTAAAAACGCATAAACTCAATGCGTGGCTAAATCACGTAGACCTAGCTTGCGCCCCGAACTACCACACCAAGAGATATGCAATAATAACTGAGCCAATATTTGCTCTTTAGCCTTTTATTTCCAAATTAATCCTTAGGCTAGCTTTATTATTTAACGTAGAATGGTTGCAGTATTGTGCATATCATCAATGCATGGCTATCGGCGTACGTATGGTCGCATAGGCTTAGCTTGCGCCCCGAACTAACATACCAAGAGATATGCAATAATAACTGAGCCAATATTTGCTCTTTAGCCTTTTATTTCCAAATTAATCCTTAGGCTAGCTTTATTATTTAACGTAGAATGGTTGCAGTATTGTGCATATCATCAATGCATGGCTATCGGCGTACGTATGGTCGCATAGGCTTAGCTTGCGCCCCGAACTAACATACCAAGATGTATGCACAACACCGAGGAGTTCTTTTTAAGTTTAAAAGCTTCGTCGATCCGTGACGAAAGTATGATATTTCTTACACGATATCCTCGCTTTCATACTATTTTCGAGAACACAGATTCAAGTACAGATGAATCACTCACTATCTACAAAAGGATACTATCAACAAAACTGACATCTACACATGTTTAGAAATACAAATTCACATATTGCACTCTCGCAAACATGAAGATACATTAAACTACTCATAATAGAGCATAAAATACAATAAACAATTAACAAAAGTTATACATTACAAACAAGGTGCAATAGTACATATAATAACACAACATTTACGTGTCCTTTCATAAAAATATAATATATCAGTGACATATTTTAAAGTTGTGACGTCACATAAAATTATGGATCATATCAAATCGACAACTGAATACTCCAGAATATGCAACATTTCATCACGAGAAACTGCTCCTTGACGCGACATGTTCGAAGACATCCTTCCCGGTCCAATAACACTATCTAAATGACGACATGCATGTAATCTGTGACAAGTAGGAACATGTTCAAGACAGGATCATACAGGAACCGCAACCTAACGCTGCTATTGCAGCAAGTATGAATAAAACTTTACATGGGTCAAACTAACCCTTCCCGCTAATCTATAGCTAAGTATAGGATAAAATTTCAGAGAAATAAATTATATTTTGTAGATTTTAATATACCATATAAAAAATGACAAGGAAATATGAAAATTTCGAGGGAAAAATTATCATAAGACTATGAGAGAAGTGAATTATTTTAATTCATAGATGGCAGTGCAGTACACATTTTTTTAACTGATATTATTAAGAAGAAAAAACGAACAAAATTTAAAGCTTTTTCACCAGGTAATAACAACCAATAAAGGATACTTAATTAGTTTATGTAACTGAAATATTGACTTTTAGTTATAGTGTGAGAAGCCTCAAAGCTGAAGCTTGCGTAATAGTAAATGAGTAAAAGTTCTATATCCTTAATCACTTCCAAGGTTTATAAGGAAAACATAAAATAAATAAAATAAATTATATTTTTCTAAAGGAACCTCATAAAAGGCTCCTAATAAAAATAATAAAGATTACATGACGAATATTAAACCGCCTGGGCGTACATAGACCTTTTCCAGGAAGGGGGGTTGACAAGTGGCCCCCGCTGTGTTGCTATGAAGCACAGGCAAACTTAGAGGGTATAACTTTGAATGCATTGTTAAACACTGCCTTTTTCTGTAGTGCTCGGCTACATACACACAGGATAAGGCCCGCTAAATATGGTTCATGATTCCCATGTGAGGGTTGTAGTTACGCAATACTAATAATTGCGTTGGCTTTAGTCAGTGAGAAAATCCCTCAGACCACTGGCGTACGAAGGATATTTTTTCGGAGAGGCTGAACTTGTAAAGGTAGATATTGCATAGCTGTTCTAGAGGGTGGGCCTTACAAACTGTAAAATATTTCGTTATGGCCATTTGCAACCTTCTTAAAGTTGTTCAAAGACAAAAATAGTAATCAGGGTTATTTTAAGGTGGGTTTCCTTTTACTACTTCGGTTTCTGCCGGGTATTTACTGCTTATTTATTTATTTATTTATTGAACTCAACAGGTACATACCTAATTACAGAGCCCATATGAAGGATACATAGTTATTACAATTACATATATTTCTGTAATATAGAGATAGAAATTTTATATATTTATAAAAATATATTAAAAATATTTATTATATATATATATATATACACACACACATATATATATATACACTTTATCACACAATTTCAATACGAACTTATGTGTTTAAGCTTAGGCCATTGTGTTAATAGTGGCTTTACTGAAGTCCCTTAGGCTCATAGAAAAGATGTCAATGGTGTTATTCTTGATTAGCAAGTTATTGTAACTGGTGCACATTCTCCACAATGGAGATTTCTTTTTAATTCCGGATCTAGCCTTCTTTATAAGAAAAACTTCATTCTTTAGTCTAGTTTTCGACGACGGGATTCGAAAATTAATCTGGCAGAGTAGATGTTCAGCATCTATTTCGTGATTTAACAATTTCCACAAGAATACTATTTCATGTAACGTTCTTCTGTGACACAGCTTTGTAAACCGACATTCATATATTAGGTTGTCGTAGTGTTCAAATGTTAGGTAAACTTCCTGAAATTTGTATTTTAAAAATCTAAGAAATCTCGATTGGACTCTTTCAATTGCTACACTGTACTTTGCTCTGTCTGAATTCCATATAACAGATGCATATTCGAGTTTGGGTCTTACATATGAATAATACAAAACTTTTAGTGTCTCTATACTCTTGAAATCCCTCCCCATTCTAAGAATAAACCCAAGGTTCTTGAACGCTTCACTAATTATTTGTTCTACGTGTTTATTAAAAGTAAGATTTGAATCAAAAATAACCCCTAAATCCCTGACTGTAAAATTTCTTGCTAGAGTATTGTTGTATATTTGATACTGAAATTCAACTGGGTTTTTCTTTCGAGTATATATTACATAATGGCATTTACTGATATTTAGTGTTAAATCATTGATTTTTGTCCACGTTTCTAACTTTGTAACATCATTTTGAAGTTGAACACTGTCATCTTGTTTGTTTATTTTCCTGTAAAATTTCAGGTCATCTGCAAACAGCAATTTGTGTGAGTTTTCAAATGAATCCGGCAAATCGTTAATAAGTAATGTGAAAAGAAGTGGCCCAAGGTTAGACCCCTGAGGTACTCCTGAGGTGACTCTTATCTCGTCGGATGTGTGGCCTTTATACGTCACGTACTGCTTACGGTTCTGCAAATAGGAAGCGAACAGTTGACGCAGTGGTTCAGAAATATTGAAGCATGCTAATTTACTTAATAGAATATCGTGGTTTACCAAGTCGAACGCTTTGCAAAAGTCGGTATATATTACGTCAACCTGACCTCCTTCGTCCAATGTTGAACTAATAAAATTTGTAATATCGGAGAGATTGGTCAATACCGATCTACGTGGTACAAAGCCATGCTGAAACGATGATATTACAGGTTTTGCGTGGGTAAATATGTAACAGTGCATGATTTTTTCGAATATTTTTGCTGGGGCTGATAATATACTTATTGGTCGGTAGTTTTGTACGTCATTAGTGTTATTGCTTTTGGGAAGTGGACAAATTGCCGTGGCTTTCCATTTTTCAGGAAATTTGTGTTTTGCAAGAATTAAATTGAAAATGAGATATAACGGGTATTTCAATATATTACTGCAACCTTTGACTACATAGGGCGGTATCTTGTCCGGTCCGGCGGATTTCTTAGGTTTTAAGTTTTTAATTGCTTTTTCTACGTCTTCAATTCCTATCTCTGTAAGATTATCCAAAGTTTCGTTTCGCACAATGAAGGCACATTTAAGGAATGTGGAAATTAACCCCCAATAAAGATTACCTTAAATAAATTAACCCTCAATAAATATGACCTTAAATAAAATTAACTCTCAATAAATTTAACCTTCAATAAAATTAACACCCAATAAAGATAACCCTTAATAAAATTAACCGTAAAAAATGAGTGATATGGGAAACAGCCACGTGTGGAGCATTATATAAAATTTTCTGTAATAAATGGTTCCTGTTGAGAAAATTAGTGGAACCTACATAAGGATGTCAATCTTGCAAGAAACAAGACTCTGGACAGAATCTATCCCCCATATGCTATGTGACTTTTCTGTATTGTAAATATCAAGAGCGCT
The DNA here is from genome assembly GCF_977018435.1 of Lepisma saccharinum. Taxonomy (NCBI): domain Eukaryota; kingdom Metazoa; phylum Arthropoda; class Insecta; order Zygentoma; family Lepismatidae; genus Lepisma; species Lepisma saccharinum. The sequence goes on along the minus strand of NC_139238.1, from coordinate 71,447,859 downwards.
CGCCCACTAATGCACTCTACAAAACATTTATGATTTAAGTGTAGAATATGATGCCTGCCCTGTATGTTATTTGATATAATATAAAATATAATTCAAACTTAGAAATGTTAACTTCTAAATTGGAAAGAATTACAAAGTGCTATTCCAATAATTTGTAATCATCTGTCAAGGTACTGTACTCAATGTATTAAGATACAATATTTTTTTGGAAACTATAACTATATTCTATTAATTAGGTCCCTGTTAATTGTAATTAAAGTAATTTTGAATGAAGTGCCATCTCTTGTAGAAATTGAAAAATGTTTGAATTCAAGGTTCTTCCCCCAAGATTATATTGAAATGACTATTTCTGCAAGCACGAAGGTGATACACAATTTCTAATAATTCATTTTTTCAAAGGAAAATAAATAGAATATAATGCATTTACATTGATGATACACTTAATGTGATTCTTTATTACACCTACTATCACTGGTTGACTTCGTTGTCTCTGAATAAATTCAGCATACTGGTTCCAAAATTGAAATCCCATTTTTACCAATCACGTATATTTTTTTCAGAAAACAGCAACTGGCTTAATTTCACAATAAAATGTGTAGTTCTATTATTTCCCCGATAGATGGTTCTGTTCAGGAGGTGATAAATATTGATTGTTTTGTCTACATTATAAATCCTCCACTATGAATAAATATAGAATTGTAAATATTTATTCCACTTTCCATGTGACACATTGGCAAGAAAAGTAAAATAAAATTAGCGTACGGGTGATCACCGGGACTGTTGGTATATTGTTACTAATGTTATAAGACGTTACATACCAAATTTCAGCTTGTTATGAATTATTCCCTTTATTTCGAAAATAATCGTCTAAAGTGACTGCACTAAATTGCATTTCGACTGCAACGCCATAGATTAAAGTGTGCACACCTATGATGAAATCACATTGGATTTTTAAAACTACATACTTATATTTCCACAATTGTTAATTATATGAATTCATAGATGGCAGCACACTACATATATTTTTATTTCCTTTTATTCAGAAGTAATAAATAAGAAAATTGAATTTGAAAGCAAGTATTAATAAAAATAAGATAGACTTAGTCTTGATAGTTTACGTACATGAGACACTAACTTTCAATTATGATGAGAGAAGCGTCAAAGTTAAAGCACGCTTAGTAGTAATTGAATAAAAGTTCTAGATACTTAATCCAGGGAAGACTGGTTTACAAGAAAATTTTGGTGATATCGTACAATTTATGTTCTATTTTTGAAAAGGAACCCAAGAAGAGGTCCCTAATAAACATCCTCAAAGAATACACGAAACAAATTAAACTGCCTGGATATAAATAAAAATTTTCCAGGAGGAAGAAGGAACCAGGGTTGTTAAAGATCAAGAAATCAATACATTCTAATGGGTTAATGGATTCGATCCAAGTTGCGTAATGTTTCATTTCAATACGGAACTTGGGCCGTATTTAAACTAATCCGGAAAAGATTCTTCTTGACCGTATATAAATTTATCCGGAAAAAAGGTTTCTTGACCGTATATAAATTTATCCGCAAAAAATGTTTCTTTATCGTATTTAAATTGATCCGGAAAAAATGTTCCTTGACCGTATTTAAATTGATAATGAAAAAATGTTCCTTGACCATATTTAAATTGATACGGAAAAAGGTTCCTGGACCGTATTTAAAATGATCCGGAAATGAAGTTCCTGTATCTAGTTCAATCACCAGAAGAAAATAAGATAATAGGAAGTAAGTGGATTTACAAAATAAAAGAAGATTCTGAAAGAAAAGTTTCACGTTATGAAGGTAGATAAGTGTCAAAAGGATACTCACAAAAGTTTGGGGATGATTTTGATCAGATATTTGCAATTGCTGCGAAACAAACAACACTAAGAGTACTTCTTACCATTACAGGAGAAAGAAAGATGAAAGTAAGGCATCTTGATAAAAAAACAGCATTTTTATATGGGGAACTACAAGAAGAAGTGTATATGAAACAAATAGAGGGTTATGAACAAACGAGGAAATAACATTTAGTTTCAAATTAAAGAAATCTATCTATGGTTTGAAACAAGCTGCTAGATCGTGGAACCATAAGTTAAATGAGACACTTGAGTCAATTGGTTTCAAAAGAGGAAATGCAGATTCTTGTTTGTACACAAAAAAAAAATAAGTGGAAAATTAGTGTATATATTAGTTTATTATGATGAATTTTTGATTGCAACTGAAAATGAATTTTGAATTGCTGATATTGAGAACATTTGGTCCCAAACATTTCAATTTAAGGATTTAGAGGAACTAAATCATTATTTGAGATTACAAATTGAAAGGAATGAAGAAGAAATATTTCTTATTCATCAAGCCAACTACATTGAGAAATTAATAAAAAGGTTCAGATTGGAAGATGCAAGGACATCGAAAATTCCAATAGACACTGGATATTTGAGAAATGTAAATACATCAGATTTTCTAACAAATAATGAGTACTGTCGTAAATCAATGGGCTCATTATTATACATAAGTGTGAATCCAAGACCAGATATAGCTGTAAGTGTATCATTATTGAGTCTAAAGGTTGCACAACCAACACAGTTAGACTGGACTGAAGTAAAAAGAGTTCTATGTTATCTGAAAGCGACTAAATCGTACAAACTAAAACTTGGATGCAAAGAAGAAAGAGGATATAGTAAATTAATTGGGTATGTAGATGCAGATTAGGGATATGATTTACATGATAGAAAATCAAATAGTGGATATTTATTTAATACAATGGTAGTGTAATAAGTTGGGCGAGTAAGAAACAAACATGTGTAAGCTTATCTTCTACGGAAGCACCAATATATTGCTGTTCGGAAGCCTGTCAAGAAGCAAAGTGGATTAAACAATTAATCAAGGAAATGAACGATAATTGTACTGAACCAATTGTAATGTATGAAGACAATCAAAGCTGTATTAAAATGATTGAAAGTGAAAAGGCAAACACTAGAACAAAGCATATAGATGTAAAATATAATTATGTTCGAAATGGTGAAACAACACTAAAGTATTGTCCAACAGATAGATTATGATTGCTGATATTTTGACAAAACCATTACAAGGTGTAAAAACAAGAGAACTTTGTAAATTAATGGATTTTGATGTAATTTGAATGTTATTTAAAAATTGCATACTTTATTGTGTCGTTGAAGAGGTATGTTGGTATATAGCAACAATACAAAAAAGGTCAAGAGATGAAACACTGCATGTACAATGTTTTTAAATTAGTCTGTGTATCTTGCATTTTTCTACAAGAACAGCGTATGCAACGGATACGCATGTGTGTGTTTATTCTGTCGTTTTGGTTTACATGTGTATGAACTTTAATTGTGTAATATATCCAACTTCACTAATAAAACAACAATTATAACATCAATATTTATATCACTATTTTCGTCTCAAGAAAGACGATGAATTATGAAATTATATATGAGGAAACTATTTTAGGCCATTTCCTACCTGTCTCCCAACACTGAAATAGGCCACTAGAAACAACGCAGCTTACGGCAGTTCTCCCAGGAAGAAAAAAACAAGTAATGCCATTATTAAAACGAATCATATGGAGATTAACTCGTAATCAAGAATAAAATTTAGAAAGTAAACGTCCACACTGCATAAAGGACAACACAAAATACCATACAACGAAGTTTATACATATATATGTATATATATATATATATATATATATATATATATATACGTACATACTACGCACACACACACACACACACATATATAGTCTTTTTAGGCTTTTTAATGTAACTTCCCCCCTCAATATTTTCTCGCCCTCTTCCGCTCCACTTAATCACTTTTCCCTGGCGCTGTCACTGTAGAACGAACAATCATCACCAAATAACATATGCAACCAAATTACCTCACCTTACCCTAAAATATATTATTATGCCTAAAATCCCACTAGGGCATTTTCGGTGAGTCCGAACACACACTATATACTCCCCTGTTTCGTACCCGTATCAATACAATGCAACAGCGAGATAGACTGAGGGTTCTTCCTTCCCAACTGATATTTCATGAAGGCTTTTGCCTTTCTAATCAGAATCTGCGCACGCCTATGTGCTCACATTACCACAAAATACTACGGGAGAAGTTAATTATATTGATTCTTAAATGGCAGCGCAGTACATACTAGTATCTATTTATTTGATTTTATTTACAAGAAATAACAAAGAAAATTTAAAAATTGATCACCAGATATTAACAACTAGTAAAAGGTACCTTATTGATTTAAGCATCTGAGACATTGACTTTTAGTTATTGTGTGAGAAGCCTTAAAGTTAAAGCTCGCTTAGTAGTAAAATGCATAAAAGTTCTACATCCTTAATCCAGGGATGGTTTATAAGCAAGTTAAAAGTGTAGTTTTATTTTTTAAAGGAACCTCGAAAGAGGCTCCTAATAAACATAGCCTACCCTACGCAAAATAAATTAAACTGCCTCTGGGCGTACGTAGACCATTTCCAGGAGGGGTGGGATGGCAAGTGTCCCCCGCTCTGTTGCTGTGAATCACAGACAAGCTTTGTCAGCGTGTATAGGGCATAACTGAGAATTCATCCTTAGCCCCTATCTGCATGATTTTTTAGAAATACCTGAAAAAAAATGTTGTTACTTTTGATATTGGTGGACAAAAAAGCAAACAGTTTTGAAAAAAAAACATTTTATTTTTCAAAATTCTATTAACAAAATATGTTTGGACCATATATGGCACAACATGCATTTATGGATATCCCAGTACACTACATTTATGTATATTCCAGTACACTACATTTAATTGTTTCTGAGCTGTTTGAACACAGGAGTTTCATATTGTCTGAATCACGTGATATGGAATAACAAGAAGCAGTTTCTGTCCTTGTACAAACATAATGGAATCTTACACTTTACACAATGTACAAAGGACCTAACGGTGCATTTTGTGTATTTGCACCTCATTCGAGTTTCACAATTTGGGATGTGTCCAACATTGTTTCGCCGAATGTGCACTTGAGGGATTGGAACAGAAGGCCCATTTCGTTTCTTTTTCTGAATTTCATTCTCAAGTTCGTTGCTTGGGCGTCCTCTACGCCGTACACAGGTCTTGCCTTGTTTGTATACTGCGTCTGACACTTCAATTTTGAAATTTATTAATGTCATGTACAACCCTGTCTTCCGTCTCCACAATAACCATGCGTTGACAATTGCCATATCAATTAGGTGGTGAAAGATTCTCATGTACCATTTTTTGGATCTGATCATTATCCAATAGTAGCCCAACATGGAACCCAATAGATAAACTCCTCCCATATATTGATTGCAGATTATTACGACGTTTGGACAAGTAATCATTTCAAATTCAATCTTCGATTTGAAGAAACGCCGTGCTTCCCCAATTGGTTGACTTCCTAAAAATGACGATAGAAAACACACTAACTTGTTGTCATACCAAGCCACTGAAGAAAGCTTCACACCATCAACAATTGCAGTTTTCTCAACAAATGATCCCCTCCTCCATTTTTTCATTGTTAATTCACTCGGCATATCAATGTCACGAAGCCTATTTAGTCTGGCAGTACCTAGTGCATTTATACCTTCTTTCTTCAGATACACCTGAAGTTTTATGTTGTTAAACCAATTGTCAAACAAAAGTGTGTGATTTATATTCCTTTGAATAGTGCGCGAGAGACGTATAGCAACATTCCCACTAACACCAACATCTGGTTCACCTGGAAGTAACACATTATCTGAAGCACCTACAAACATTTCAAAGTCGTAGCTTAACCCTGATTTGCCACTAAGAACGAACACTTTGTAGCCCCACTTATAAGGCTTAGCAGTATTGCATTGCTTGATGGAGCTCCGTCCTTTGAAGGGGGTTATTTGTTCATCAATGCAGAGTTTTTCTTATTTAGGTACAGTCAGCAAAGATGAACGAAGGAACTTTACAATGGGCCTCACTTTATAAAGTTTGTCGTGGCCTTCTTGACCAGCAGGAACAAAGTCGGTGCTATATCAAATATCCGAGGGTCTCCAATTTTACTGCTCCAATAATCTCTGCAAGCAGGTAACTGAATCACGGACAAGTTTAGCAAAATACCAATAAATTGTTCAATGTCTTCTTTAGTAACATTACCTGGCTTATTTGGTCTCTGTTGCGTTGTATATAAGTTTGTTTGCTGAACAGTATGGTTGATTAGTTCGTCTGTGAATAGGTACTTCAAATAATCGAAGGGGATAATTAGTTCTTCAAAAGATAAAGGCAAACTTGTATCACCTCCAAATTCGTTGTCATTACACAGGAGAGAATTCTCATTCCACACGATCTTCTCCTTACCTTTCTTAGCACTTGTCTTCTTTTTTCTTCTTTGAGTGTGAAGATCCGAAGGCTGTTGTCTTAATGTTGATGGGGTCGGTTGAGATTCTCCTTCAGAATTCTCGGAGGTTGTTTCGGGAATAACAGTCACAGTCACATTAGGCTTCATAATGGCATCTCTTACATTGAACATATCTTCATCCTCGGAGTCGGGAGCTAAAATGGACACCTTTCTCATCTTGCTATGGTTCTCATCGTCCGACAGATCTGAATTTTCACTGAGAGAACCATCTCCAGGAACAGTTGTCACACATGACAAATGACCATAGAATTTGGAAGGATCCATATCCAGTCTGTAAAGATGAGAAAATAGTTTCGAACACAAATGGAACACCTGGTATAACACTTCAATAAAGGTAAAAAAAATACTAAAATATTCTATTCGGTTTGTAATATCTACAGTGCAGATACATTGCTGTTCGATTTACATGGGGTAGCTACATTAGAAAAAGCAATACAAATGCATTTCATAATTGATTTGAGCTGTCTAGAATATTGCCCCCCCCCCCACTCAATACGCTTTCCTACTGATGTTTATCGTCTTGTGAAACTCAGAAAAGGAAACACATCTGAAAATATAGAGAATAAACCTTGTATCATCGTCTTTGAGCAAGATAGTAAATACCTAAATCCAGCAATGACAAATATGCATGGAAAACATACATGTGATATATGATTGATTTGATGTTTTAAGTCCACTTTATGCACAGTAAGGCTAACATGTGATACATATATATATACATATACATACATACATACATACATATATATATATATTTTGTGCGTGAGCACAAAAACACTCCCTGGTTTCAAGATGTCATAAAATTAATAGTTACTTTAATATTTTGATAAAATTGATATCCAAAGCTCAGTTAACTTAAAATATTTTAATATCTTTCTTTTCAGAATCGCTAGTTGTGAATTCGGTAGCTAGAGGGCAGTAACATCGAAAATGGCGTTCACTCCGCAGCAAAGCAGCTGGTACGTGTTAGAATTTGCCAAAACAAGCAGTGTTGTGAGAGTGCAGCGTGCATTTAAACGGAAGTTTAATGTTGATCCACCTACACAAAAATTCCAATCTCCAGTAGCATAAAACATTTGTTGAGAGAGGATGCATTTGTGATCAAAGAAAAGAACATTCTGGCCGACCGTCCATCTCTGAGGAAATTGTGGAGCGTGTGCGAGAAGCCTTTGTACGCAGTCCCAGAAAATCAACACGTCAAGCCAGGAAGTAGTTGCAGGTGCCACAAACTACCGTAAGCCACCGTAAACTACCATTCTCACAAAGATCATTTTTAGTGATGAGGCGACCTTCTACTTGAGTGGAAAAGTGAACAGACATAATGTTAGGATCTGCGGAAGATAGCATCTCTTGATGTGGAACGTGACTCACCCAAGGTGAATGTTTTTTTGTGCAGTGTCAGAGCGTCGAGTGTACGCTCCGTTCTTCTTTGAGGGGCCAACAATCACAGGTGAAAGCTACGTGACTGATTAATTCCTCAACTTGCTGCAGAGAGAGGTGACTACATTCTACAACAAGATGGAGCGCCCCCACACTGGCATTAATCTGTACGCAGCTTTCTGAATGACAACCCCCCACACCGTTGGATAGGACGAGCTGGACCCAATGATCAAAATCTATGCAGTGGCCCCCACGATCACCGGACATGATAGTTTGTGACTTTTTCCTTTGGGGGTTCGTGAAGGACAGGTCTATGTACCTCCACTGCCCACAACCTTGAATCATCTTCAGGAACGCATCAGTACAGCTGTCAACTTCATCACACCGGATACGCTTGAGAATGTGTGGTTGAAGCTGGATTATCGTCTCGATGTTTCCCGCGTAACAGGTGGCGCGCACATTGAGCATTTGTAATTCCAGTGAACACCACGAAAACTTTATGAGTTTTTACAACTACTGTGAACATTTCTGTAGAATACTACTTTTGGTATTAAAGTTATACCCTTTCAAAACCAGGGAGTGTTTTTGTGCTCACGCTGTATATAAACACATTTTCTACACACACGAGATAATGTGCAGTTTAGCAACACACAATCAGCTGCATGAACGGACATATATGGACCACGCCATGTTCCTTTTTCTAACTACCCATGTATGGAAGGCCATATATGAACCAAACAGTTTTCTTCTTAGTAGCAAATTGTAATAACATTTTCATCAAAACGTTTTTGAGATTCTCGTTCTCGACATAATCAACAATCATGAGATATTTTTATATTTTGGCTAATTTGATATATTTATCAAGATAATGTAAAGAAAACTCACCTTTGTTACCAAGTCCTTCGTCCGTACGGATCAGATGCAATCACTCTGCAAGAACTTCGTCCCGCGGCTAACAGGTGGCAGCACACACTGCGCGACCAACAGCCTTGGCTCATTTCTGGCCTTACATGCATGAAAATATCGTGAACTTTCAAACAAGGATATAATGACTGTTGTAGTGGTTTGGCTCAGACATAATCCATATACAGTAAGGGTTAAATAATGCTTTGTTCTGTAATGGATTGTTACATGCACACAAGATAAAGTGTTTTTCGATGACTCTAGCGCCGAAATAGATGGCTGGTAAACAAAAGGAATGGACTGAAGGCGGGAGGATTCTTGATCAAATATTTTCCATCCTTGTGACAGTTTCGCTTGAGATAACGAATTCTCCAGCATTCTCTATTTCTTTCTGTAATCACTCGTGCAATTAACGTAGAACTATTTCTATTTCACATAAATTCACTAATACTATCTATGAAGGGTCCTGGGATAGATATCTCGTGGAGGCACATAGTGTGTGGGATCCTACATTAAACCGTAGGTTCAGTCCCGATTAGCCTTTCTGTGCATAAAGTGTACTTAAAACCAACGCAACAACCAATGATATAGTCCTGGGTTTGTTTCGTGGTGGAGATATGATTCGGATCTCACTTTGAACCAGGGTTGTTAAAGGTCCAGGAGATTTAAATAAATTCAAATAATAAGAACCTTTCTATCTGTAAAGTATTTCAATTCTGTCCAGGAACATTTTTTCCCGATCAAAGCTTTCTTTCTTCTCGTTAATTTAAATACAGTCCAGGAACCTTTTTCCAGATCAAAGCTTTCTTTCTTCTCGTTAATTTAAATACAGTCCAGGAACATTTTTTCCAGATCAAAGCTTTCTTTCTTCTCGTTAATTTAAATACAGTCCAGGAACCTTTTTTCCAGATCAAAGCTTTCTTTCTTCTCGTTAATTTAAATACAGTCCAGGAACATTTTTTCCCGATCAAAGCTTTCTTTCTTCTCGTTAATTTAAATACAGTCCAGGAACCTTTTTTTCCGATCAAAGCTTTCTTTCTTCTCGTTAATTTAAATACAGTCCAGGAACATTTTTTCCCGATTAAAGCTTTCTTTCTTCTCGTTAATTTAAATACAGTCCAGGAACCTTTTTTCCCAATCAAAGCTTTCTTTCTTCTCGTTAATTTAAATACAGACCAGGAACTTTTTTTCTAGATCAAAGCTTTCTTTCTTCTCGTTAATTTCAATACAGTCCACTAACATTTTTTCCCGATCAAAGCTTTCTTTCTTCTCGTTAATTTAAATACAGTCCAGGAACATTTTTTTCCGATCAAAGCTTTCTTTCTTCTCGTTAATTTAAATACAGTCCAGGAACCTTTTTTCTAGATCAATTTAAATCCGATCCAGGAACCTTGTTCAATTTGTAAGGTATCTTGGGGCTCCTGACAGTTTCGTTTGAGGAAATGAATTCTCCAGTTTTCTCTATACAAATGACGTGTAACTATTTCACTAATACTAACTTCTTGCTACATTTGCTCCTGGGTTCGTGGAAGAACATAGTGTGTGGGGTCCCACATTAAACCGTAGGTTCAGTCCCGATTAGCCTTTCTGTGCATAAAGTGTACTTAAAAACAAACGTAACAACTCAAATAGACCTGTGACTCATTTTCCAAAGAATATTGAACGTTTCATCTTCAGTAGTATTTCACAACGCGTTTTTAGTATTGATTATTGTAAGCTCCGAGTTTTAGCCGCAACACGATGAAGAAAATAAATCACGGTTTAAACTAAAAATATCTAGACTTTCAGAAGATCTCTGGGTGTCATATTTTTATTCTCATCTTGCCGCACGGACAATAAAACATGTAAAAAAATATATAACGCTACAATCGGTGGGACGACTTGTTAGAAGATCCCGTGTTCGACACTCGGTCAAGGCACATAGTGGCTCGCATCCACTTTAAAACACTGAAATTCAAATACAATGAAATAATTAATGTATCACAAGTTGGTAAAAAAAGCGACCACGAGGGAATTCGAACCTAGGATTTTAACTTACAAAGCTGACCTTTAACCGACATTGCCACAAGTTACGGTGAGGAAACCAAAGTATTCGGGTAATTTCTCCATAACATTGCATCTTTTCCTGTACAGCTCGAAACTTTTGATGAGGCTTCTCGCTAATTACATTGAATTGAAAGCAATACGATTCATCAGATAGGGTTTATATGCTGTGCACATTGCTGACAGAATACAAGTGAATCTTGTGCATGAAAATTGATGAAGATGTTGGGAAGTTGTGCTTTTGTGGAAGATTAGTGTCTTCAACCCTAAATTACCATCGTGAGCTTCAGTCAACATAGCGGATTCTGCTATGTGACGACAAATCTCATTAACCAACGTCACATATATTATATTATTTTAAACTATTTATTTCAAAATGAAGAGTCATTATTCTGGAATCTACGGAGAATTTTACGAGAGTCATCACTATATTTTTGTGCAACATTACGAAAGCAACGTGCACGTGTAAAACAAGTAAAGCCCGACAATTTTTATTTTACAAAAATTCCATTTACTGTTGAAGTTAAGTGAGAGGACAACCATTGACTTATTTTTAATAGCCTGGATTACTGATATGTGGGAGGGGGGTACCTCTTCTCATGTGCTGTGACGTAAACTCTTCTTTCTTTCGGATTTCTATTATTTTTCCCATCGCATATTCAATGTAAAATTTGCGATTCTGTTTGCCAAAGTGTATGGGGAAGGACTTTTCTTTATTCTTCAAACCTTCTCCTGGACTTGGATAACACTATTTCCGAAAGAGTTTTCTATTTTGCATCCTTTATCCGTGTTAATTTGCCGGAAATTCATCCTCTGTTTTCGATTCATCCCCGGATCCATCTTCTGTGCCTATTTCTACTTTCTGGACTTCTATCTTCTTGTCTACTTCCTTTCCGAGTTGGGAGGGAATTCCTGAGGTGTGTTGTCCCTTGTCAGGTCTGTCTAGTGTTGTTAAGGGGTTGGAGTTGGAGCTGGAAAGTTGGCTACTCTCTTCTTTTTCACCTTGTTGTTCGTTGGGTATTTTGTCTTTGTCGGTGCTCTTCTTTTGGCTTGGGTCGTTTGGTGTTAACTGTGTTTGAGGCTCTGTTTCCGTGGCGGGTGTCTCTGTTGTTTCATTCGTGAAATGAGGTTTGGATCTATGGCAATTGACCTCTTCGCTTGATGTTGTATTCGAGTTTTGGGGTATTGTCAGTACTTGAAGTACTGTAGGTTTGTATACCATAGGGGGTCGTTCCAGTGGTCAAATTAACATGGACTCTTCCAGTTCTATTAACGCGGGGTCGTCGCCAGGGGCATTCTGAGAAGTTATGTCCCTCCAAATCACACCCACTGCACGTACGTACTTGACCAGAATAAGTTACCCAGTACCTGTCTCCTTGTATGGTAATGTACGAAGGGATTGCTTTCCGCAGGGCCATTTTAAACACAATGCGCCCCGTTCGTGTTCTATAAATATGTTCTTCTGAATATCTCTCTTCCTTTACGTTCAGCACTTCACCGTATTCACTAATGACATTACGAATCGCATCGTGGCTTAATTCGTCTGGCACTACATGCACACTTACAAAAACACTCTGCTGATCTGCCCATTCCACATCTATTTTATGCCGTCCGTCTGCATCATAATAGGGCACTTCAGCTCCATAATCATTTAATAATCGCTCACCCACCACTTTCGTTACAAATTTCACAAATACACAGTTTCGATAGTAATCGATTTCAAAGCTTTGAACTTGGTTCGATGTCACACCGCACGTGTGATGAAACCACTTATGTAAATCCAGCAAAGTAGGTCTAGATTTTACACTACGAAAAATAAATTTCAACGTATTTTGTCTCTGTTTGTCTTCCTTCTAGTCTTTCTCAATTAGCATGTACGTACTCCAAAACAGTGCTTGCTCAATTCAACTCAAGAGTATTTTGCCTTACCTGCCACACGGAAAACAGCGAACGCGAAAACAGGATCTGCACGCGGCCGCGTGTGCACCTACACTCAACCACTAGGCCACAGGGTCCGGCATTTCAACTCAAACGAGTGTGCCACTTTCTCTGAACAGAAGTGTACCATGACTAATGCCGAGTTCGTGCAATCTGGTACAGACTCATCCCCCGACACTCCCGTAAGAGGTCATCAACGGCAGGAATGGACTCATCCGTAATGGCACATTTAGGGTGCCCGCTACGCGCCGCATCAGACACTGTTGTGTGTCCTGCTCGAAACCGACCCGCCCTCTCATACACTTGTGTTCGGGACATGCACTCACCACCATACACAGCAGTCATACGCTGTGAACGCCATGGCTCACCTCACTGAAAGACTGACTGGTGCCTTGGAGGCAAATATCACATACACAACCTACCTTTCCTGCCCGTGCTGCCACCTAGCGACTCGGTCTGGAACTCGTCTCGCAGACATGTAGCGTACCCCAGCCTGGCCTACACATCCCGTAAGTTTCATCTCTCTATCACTTTTTTTCGCTTTCTTACGGCATTAATCCGCTTATTTATTGACCGCACCAAATATAAAACAAGACAAATAGTGATCTTTTAATAACATCAACGGGACGATCGAGACAGGTGTCTGAAAAGGGACTCCCGGTTAAAACGGGACGAATGGTCACCTTAACTATGAGGGGTTGGCTGGGTGTCTTGTAGCTTCCGCCATCGCTACCCCTCTTTTTCAAAGCAGAGTTAGCCACTGGCCTGGAGAACCTAGAAAGTTCAGAAATTCAACCTATGTATAGAGTTTTGAAATTTTAAAAAAAAATCCAAAGATCTGGAAAACTCAGGAAAAATCTCTTTGCTTTTTGTACCTGCCAGGATTTTTTAATGAAATAATTCTACTTTCTTGATGGAATATATTTTACATAGAAATGTCGTTATAGTTTTTTTTTTAACAATGGCCGTGTCTGAAAGGTGCAAACAGCAAGCTTGAAGTACAGTCATGTCGGAAGTGACGTCACCTACTACAGTTCGAAAGCGCCAAATCGAGCAATCGAGCCGGCAGCATGCAGTAAGCGACATTGTACACTCGTTCACTACACTTGATCGCTTGTTTGAAAACATGGAAGTAGAAAGTCAGCCACTTGTCGGTTGCAGCTCGTCTAAGGGCTATGTGTGGAATTGCAAGCATAAAAACTTTTCAAAATGAAACGTGGTTTCATAGGGTTTTGATCATATATACGCTTATGCATATTTCATTTTATGACGCTGCAGTCGCAAGATCTCAGATCCCAGATCAGGCTTCGAGCGAGACTGGACTGGGATACCATTTTCGAAGAATGTTTCGCTTCAAGTACGGTCTTCCACCTTTCGGACACGGACCTATATTGTACAGACTTGTAGATTTTTTTCTGGTTTAAGGCTTAAAATTTGGTTGTTTGGTTTGGCTCTTTCCAGGGTTGTTAAAGGTGCAGGAATTTTGAAATAAATTCATTTCTAGTCCAGGAAAGAAAATCAGCAAGCGTAAATGGGTTGTGGACCATAAACAACCTTTTAATCTGTAAAGTATTTCAATTCAGTCCAGGAACATTCTTCCCGACAATTTAACTACGGTCCAGGGACCATTTTTCCAGAACAATTTAAATTCGGTCCAGGGACCTTCTTTGCGGATCAATTTAAATACAGCTCAGGAATATTTTTTCCTGATCAATTTAAATACGACCCAGGAACCTTTTTTTTCGGATCAGTTTAAATAGGGTCCAAGTTCCGTATTGAAATGAAACAATACGCAACTTGAACCGAATTTAAATTGTGCGAGAAAAAAGGTTCCTGATCTATTACTGAACCCAATAGAGCCCATTAGAATATATTAGAATATATTTGTTCCTGGATCTTTTACAACCCTGGTTCTTTCCCCCCCTCCTGAAAAATATATTTACGTCCAGGCAATTTAATTTCTTTCGTATAGTGTTTGAGGATGTTAATTAGGGACCTTTTCTGAGGTTCCTTTTCAAAAATAGTAATCAGTGTTTTTAACAATTCAATTTTCTTGTAAACCTCACAAGGCTCGTCCCTGGATTATTGATCTAGAACTTTTATTATATTACCACTAAGCGTGCTTTAACTTTGAGGCTTCTCACACCATAATTAAAAGTCAGTGACTCAGTTACATAAATTAGTTAAGTTTCTCTATTTTGTTTATTAAAACATTGTGTCAAATTTTCAAATTTTCTTAGTTATTTCTTCTGAATAAAATTATGTTAATAGATATGTATTGTGTTGCCATCTATGAATTCATATAATTAACTACTGTGGAAATGTACTTCAATAGTTCACATGAGAATGGAATTTGGCAAATGTGTTTGGTATGTAAGGTATGACAACATTCTGTAGCATTTGCTGTCTCACCAGGCGGGCGTAACTTGGGGCCTAATCTTGAGGGGCAAAATCGAACTTGGAGCGCAACTTTGGGGGGGGGGGGGGGTCAGGCTAGAAGTTTTCCAAACTAAATAAATAAATAATGTGATATAACTGTGATATTTTCATAATCACAAATATGACTCCTAATTATTTCGTTCCACATGTCCCAGGAAGTTAACAAAGGTACTATTAACTTGAAAATTTTAATCAAACTGAAAATTTTGGGGGCAAGTTGCTTCCCTTGCACCGCCAAGTTACGCCCATGATTGACTTCACGTGTCTCGTTATGTAAACCAGATTGTCCCTCTCGTAATGCAAATCTGTAGGTAACACACCACAAAAGACATATCTCAATCAAAGAGTTTGTCGGTCTCATCGTTGTCGTCATGTTGGTCATCGACGTCTTCACCATTGTCTACTCTGGAAACACTGAAAACAAGAATGGAATTCGTACAGGAAACACCTTGGCAAGGGGCACATGATCTGGAACATCTTAAGCCTGTAGTACAGGTATCCCATAAGCATTATTAGGATTAATAAACAATTAATTTATATGTTCCGTATTATTTCCAAGCAATAAATAGTACAGAACATATTGAAAGTTTAAATCAAGAATTTTGGGAGGCTAATAAGTTTCTAAAATAGTGTTTATGTTCTTTATATGATCCACTGGTACAACGTTTATTATATTTAATTACTACTTGGTGTATTCGATATCAAACTATTATTTTCTCTATCAAAGTGGCAATTTTCAATCACATCCAATAGCATACTCTATCGTAATTTCTTAGTGTTTACTTTTGAATCTTGAAGCTTAGTGAATTTATATTGTTTCATATGAAATAATATTTTCACTTCTTCGTTTCACAGCGGAGCACACTTCCCCCTCCCCCCTTTTAGAAAAGATCTACGTACGCCCAGACAGTTTAATTTCAGTCGTGTAATCTTTCAGGATGTTTATTGGAAGCCTGAAAAATACAAATAATGACAAGCTATTATTGTGATATTCTTGTTAGGGTTGACCCCTGGATTATTTATCAAGAACATTTGTTCAATTACTACTAAGCGTACTTTAACTTTCTCACACCATAATTAAAAGCCAGTATCTCACTTACAGAAATAAATTAAGTCTCTTTCATTGGCTTTATATATCTGGTGAACAATTTTCAAATTTCCTATGTTATGTCTTCTTAATCAAATCAAATAAAGAGATAAGTACTGGACTGCCATCTATGAACCGATATAATTAACTTCATCCGTATTCTTGTATGATAATGTAGAGCAGTGGTTTCCAACTTCAAAAGGTCCGAGGGCCAAAATTATATCCAGCAGTTGATTGGCGGGCCGCATTTTTTTTGGGGGGGGGGGATTAAAAATTACAAAAATTGTAAGTACTGAACTTTCGCATGACCTAAATTTCTAAAATGAGGCATTAAAACAATGGAATCACAAATCAAAATTGTATAATTACAATTTATTTCACAAAAACCCAATACTCATGGATTAATTGAAACAAATGAAAAACACATCATACAAATAAGAATCCTTCACAGTAAGTGTTCAATGTGAAATTGAGCCGATCTGCTTCTTTTATTAAAGTTGGAATGTCCACTTCAATTTCTGTATTTGAAAGTCTCAGAACGTGAAGCAGTAAAGAATTTACCAATCGACTTCTGTAGCGGTTCTTGATGAACTTCATTGAAGAAAAAACCCTTTCACACGTGTATGTGCTGCCGAACATCCATGTCATGTCATGTTTTGTCCAAAACTACGAAGGTATGGAAAGCGTTCGTTTGAAAGGTATTTGTTAAACTCTGGCCCCTTTTCTTGGTTAGTTTGAAGGAACACATCGCCTTGCAAATCACACAATTCAAGTTGGAGAGAAGCTTCTTGATCTTCGATGTTAACGCCAAGAGGATTGCTAAATAGCTGGATGATGCTTTAAGTTCTTCAAAATGTTTAATCTGGTGTCAAACTCAGCCATTATTTCTTTAATATTTGGACTGAATTAAAAATGTCCAGTGTTTCTTCATCATCTGCTAGCCGCCGACAGCTTGGAAAATGGACCAGATTATTCCTCTCCAAAGTAACGTTGAAAATCTTCAGTTTATTACGAAACACATCTATGTTTCCCATTAAATCTGACACCAGCTGGTTTATTTTCCTGCAGTTTCAAGTTCAGTTCGTTCAGATGACCTGTGATATCTGTTATAAACGCCAGTTGTTTAAGGAAGTCCATACTCTGAAACTGTTCCTTCAGTAAAAATAGAACGTATTTTAATAAAAATACATTGATTGATTGATTTGTTGTTTTAAGTCCACTTTATGCACAGTAAGGCTAATCGGGACTGGACCTACAGTTTAAAGTGGGATCCGAACCACTTCTGCCTCCACCGGGTATCGAACCCCTTGATTACAAGGCAACGACGCTACCACTGCGCCATCGGGGAGGCCTAATAAAAATACATAAAATTAATGTATTTTGCAAACTGGCTTCGCGGGCCGCAAGAAAACGCATCAAGGGCCGCCAGTTGGAAACCCCTGATGTAGAGAAATGAGAAAATTGAGATATGCCTCATTAACTTCATGTGAAAAGAAATGTTCCTCCACCATCTTCTTTTATTCCTAATTTACTTTAATAGAATACTTGTAATAATATTTAGAAATGAATAAATTAAGATGTTTCGTAAAATGGAATAAATTATGCTCTGGTATCTGATGAAGAAACTCTAGCCTCACAATTAGGAAAGGAATTCACGTGTTTAGAGGGGTTGGGAAGATGGTAAAAGGCAACATTCAGAGGAGAAGCGATGCGCGAAACCTGTACGTTGTTTGGTGACAGGTGTACTATCTGTGATAGAAAGGGTAAAATAGAGAACTATGAATAAGTCAAGGAGGAATATGAATAAGCCTACTTAGGAAAAGTTTTCTATTTTCTTCATTTTGAAAAATAATTTGTCGAAAAAATTTAAATTTTTTCTCTTGTTTATATGCCATGTAATGATTTGATTTTTGAAAATTTCATTAAACAGGACAATTGCTTTTGAAAATGTACATTTTTTCACAGTGAAACTCTATTTTTAACTAGCCGTGGCGGAGAGGTTAGCACATCGCGCTACGACGCCAGGGGTGCCGGGTTGGAATCCCTGCCTAGGCCGTCTCTTCCCGTTTATCCCATTCCCCTTTCGCCCAGTGCCGAAAAACTTGTTTTATTGGCCCAAGTGATAACACGCGCCAGAACGGAAGTACAGTTTCACCCATTACCGTTTCGCCGAGAGAGAATTTTTAAAACATGGTTTGAATGTTAAGGGAAATGTGAAAGTAAAAAAACAAAATAATCAGATGTGGCTTCCAAAGGAGAGCCTTGTCGCATTGTTTAATGCATTAATAGCCTAAATACAGATACATGTACATAAGAATACACAGTACAAACACAATACCAACAATAATATTAGCCAGTGAGGTTATGTTAGGTTAAGTTATAGGTTCGGTGTAAAGAGAAAGGACACGTGGCTCCACACGATTGGGAATTTTTGCTATCACATTTCCCCTCTGGGCGAAACGGTACTTCCTTTCAGGCGCGGGTTATCACTTGGGCCAATAAAACAAGTTCTTCGGTACTGGGCGAAAGGGGAATGGCCGAAACGGACATGAAACTGCCTGGGGATGGATGTTTATGAGTGTCCATTCATCAATTTCATCATATCATCAATCAACCCCATCTTTGCAAATTAGCCAATAGTGCCAAAAACGCGAAGTAAAATTCAGCAAGGAAATCTATTTCTAACTATTTTGCTATACACTTAACACTATTTATCGTGTGGGGCGTCTCACCTTTAATTCTTAGGAGATATTTTTAAAATATCGCTTTAAAAAATTGTTCAAATTTCAGGTCGTATTTTATTTACAAAAGTTGTATTATGATCTTTGGAAACAAGATTAAATTAGGGTTGGGTCAAGAATACGCATAACCACATCAGTAGACTATAAAATGTATATTTTTCAGTTAATTATTTCTAAAGTGAGGCAACTGTCCTCCAAAAACCCTATATTAATAAAATAAAGTAAAAAAAAGTAAAGTGCTCCCCTGTGCTATGCACCATGCCATGAAGGCGTATAGAGGGTGTGGAGTTAGGACCCCACACTTTCTCGATCACGGCCGAAGGTAGGGTTGATGTGATCATCACCACGCCCCTGGCCGCCTTTACCCCCCAGGGTTTCCCCCAGGTACCCATACCATTTAAATTTACCCGGAAAAAAGGTTTCTGGACCGGATTTAAATTTATCCGTAAAGTATTCCTGGACCGTATTTAAATTGATCCGAAAAAGGTTCCTGGACCGTATATAAATTGATCCTGAAAGAATGTTCCTGGACCGAATTAAATTACTTTACGGATAAAAAGGTTCTATTTATACAATAGGCGCTGTGCTGTGCTGTGTAAGGCGCTGTGCTTTGGACTCCGACTGCGGGACGGCATGGGTTCGAGTCCGCCTGGGTTCAGTCTCTGGATTTTCGGCCTGTGTATAGGATCAGTGTCAACCCACCATCGTGAGGAAATTAGGGAGCTACGAGTGAGTAGCGTAACCCGGTCACGGATATCTCCTATAAAAGCTGCGGGTTGGACGTGCTGACCCCACGTCACCCCATTACTGATTGAAGATCTCCATACCTCTAGATAGGATTGTGGGAGGGAGACTGGCAGTCGGGAGATCGGCCTAGGCACTTCAAGGGCTGTCGAGCCACGAGTTATATATATATATATATATATATATATATATATATATATATATATATATATATATATATATATATATATATATATATATTGTTGTAAGCCCGTTTTACCTGGGCTCTGAGGTCACAGGGAAGTTTCATTTAAACATTTAGGTAGAGCTTAATAATATCTGTTGGCTGAACCTGCTCCGTAGGAGGGTAGAGATATGGAAAGTTGGTGTAAAAGGTTATTCACGCTTGTTCATACCTGGTAGATGTGTGTGATGTCTTGTCCTAATGCTTCTCGCAGACCGAATCGTGACAGTTCCAAGGTTCTATCCAGCGACCCTCAGCTCACCAGACCGAGTAATCCCTTGCGCCTTGTAGCATGCTAGGCAGCGGTAACTCCGTGTTCCATCGTCGTAGTTCAGCAGTGTAATGTGTTGTAAAGTATTAGACTAATTATCCATGTAGCGTCGATGAGTGTCAGAATCCAAAAGAGAGCGAGCTCCGGGAAGGAGCTTGCTTTTATCATTCTAGGCGTCGAAAGGTTGTTAAACCTTTCAAACGCGGTAGATCCTGTTTAGATCCACGCGTTTGCCTTTCCAGTTCCTGGTTTAACGGAAGTTACAAGTTAGCGCATTCTTGGGATCACTCGCTGGTCGGACAAGTTCAGGAAATAAACAAAACAAGTGTGAATATTAACATGACGAGGTTTTCTCGGTTTAATGGTCTTGGTTTAACAACCTTGGTTCAAACTCAGATCCGAAACACTGTGCAAAGTATCTCCTCTACGAAACAACGTGTGGGGGGGGGAGGGGGGAGCAAGTGACCCGTAGAATCACATCGGATTTTTTGTTTAGCAGCAACGCTCTTTGTTCTATAACTTGACAAGTTTAAAAAAAAGACGCTGCAAATAGCTGTTGCGCAGCTCACACCACACTTCCCCACTCCACTTTTCGGAGCGACGTTGGTTCGCAGTGTTGCAACCTGGAGGGAGCGGAATGGTCTGAGGATTTTCAACGAAATTTTTATTAGCTTTTTCCTGGGCTGTTTTCTACCTGTCGGAGTACAGAATTTCAGCTCACCTTTCGCCAACGACTCTTTTCCTTCTTTTTTTAAAATTGAACTCGCCTTGTAATCAAGGGATCCCGTGTTCGATTCCCGGTGGAGGCAAAGAGTGGTTCGGATCCCACTTTAAACTGTACGTCCAGTATCGATTAGCCTTACTGGCATAAAGTGGACTTAAAACAACAAATCAATCCAATCCAATTATTTTAAAACTTGAGAAACCATCCATTTAGATACTCCCGTGGCGGCGCTTGTGGGCTCGACAACATTATACTTAAGTTTATGTAACTCCTTCTGATTTCGCAAATATGTTGCAACATTGTAAACAATTTCTCTAGCCTGTCCTCTAAGAGGCTTTCCAGAGCAGATTGTGGATTTCGTTGGACCCGGCATGATTTGATTTTTGCATTTCAAAAATATGCACCCAAGAGTAAAAAGCATGAACATTTCAGTGCTTTAAAAAAGAACACAGGCAAGCGTGTTATCAGATTGCCATCTCGTAGTGATTGTTGTACGATAAACAAAATAACCACCACCCCACTCGGCTTAAAAAAAAAACAAAACAAAAAAAAACAGGCCACTGCTCGATGTCGCATTCAAAAAATGAAGTCATTCGACCAGTAGTGTATCTTCGTTATAAACGTTAACGCGCGTGCGTAATACTACAGTTTACGATCCGCGCACCGCACGCATTTTCAATGACCGGATTAAATCAAATGAACCACTGATAAACTGATATGAGTCGGCACCGACAATCTACACAGTAAAAATAGTCTGTCATATTTGTTTTAGCTTAATTTTGCTGAGTTGGCACCACTCGTAGTCTCAAAGCCAGACCAGTGAGAAGAAGAGTTGAGGGGAGGATGACGTAATAGGAAGTGCTCCGCATCGATCTGCGCATATCGGGACTTAACTTGTCAGGCTATAGGTACCGCGTGCATTTCGCATAACACACGAAGGAGGTTAGGGGCAGTATGTAGCAATCAAGTGGACACATGTAGTAAGGTGCTACGTCTCTTTGGCGCAACCACAGGGGGGGGGGGGCGCAGAGGGGCATTGCCCCCTCCAAACTTCGACGGAAGTCAATTCTAGAGGAGGCAAGGGGGGCAAACGATGACGGCCCAGGGCACCTACAGGGGGGGCACAGAGGAGTAATTTCCTCCCTCCATTTCAAATTTGATGCAAATAAAAATACATTTCATAAAATTTTGTTGCTCGCTTCGCTCGTAATGGCTACTTTTCTCAGTCTCGTCAAGTTCAGAGCAGCGGCGGGAGTCGGCCATGGATGACGAGCGATCTAAAGGAAAAAAATGTAGAAGAAAGAATGCCATGGCGCCCCGTGAAATTATTTGCGCCCTATTAAATCAATATGGTTGTCAGTTGCAAAAATTGGATCTGAAAATGTTCTTGCTCGCTTCGCTCACAATGTAATTCTTTTCTGTAATGTATTTAAATAATATGTGTTGTATATATGTATTGAATAAACTTTGCATATCTAGACAATTTAGTGTTATCATGTTGCATATGTATTTTCTTATTTTATGTCGCTCCATGTTGCATATGTGTAAAACATATCTGGTACATAAAAGTTATACATGTTATGTACAAAGAATTATCTTCAGAATGCATTTATCATTGATTTTCTGCCATTCAAAAATAAAGTTTTTGTGCTTGTTTTCCATTATTAGCTAATGTGAAATTGAACGTGTTGAAAAATATTTCAAATCGTTTGCTCCAAACAAATGCTTTAGAACCGACTTCTACCATCTTCTTGTGTAATTTATGAGGATAATAAAGTCTTTGAAACTACTACTACTACTGGTAATAATAATAATAATGTCATTGCTATTGCTACTATTATTATTATTATTATATAACAATATTATATTATTACATATACTAATAATGCCATTGTTATTGTTATTATTATCATTATTATTATTATTGGTACGTTTAATGGTACTTGCCTCCCCCCAGACAAAAATTCGTGGTTGCGCCTCTGCTTGGGCGATGCTTTTAAGCAAACAGTTATGGCCGGTGATGAGTCGTGGGTGAACTGCTACGACCCAAAAGAAAAAGAAGCTAGCATAGTATAGCAATTGTCAGTGTCTCCAACACCGAAAAGGCGAAAGTTGTTCCATCTGCAGGTTATGTGATGGTGACCCAGACGTAGCCCCCCTGCGATTCTTTTTTTCTGTTCCTTGCACTCAGGTCAAGCTCTTGTGGACTCTCAAGCAGTATCGAAGAAATTTGAGGCGATTCTCAAGGATCTCACAAGGAATCGCTTGCATCATGTGTTTGCGGATTGGCAGAAATGTTGTCATCAGTGCATTCAAATCGGAGGAGGACTACTTTGAAAAATATCATGTAACCGATCCACCAGAGTAATATACATCTGCACAAAAAAATCAGTCTCACTCTTTGTTGATCAGCACTTTCCACAAAGAGTGATGTCCTCTTGCAAGAAACTCGACTTTGGACAGCGTCAATAATGGTTAAAATGCTTCCCACATGGAACATTAATACCAGTAGACTTATGGGGAAGTATTTCTTTAGACAACCTTACTATTCCATATGCACGCTCTACAAAAATATAATTTATAATGTGCACAAGATTCTATTCTTTAAATGAGTGATTTGACGTAACACAAAATATAATTCTTACTTAGGAGCGTCAACTGCTAAATTGGGAAGTATTACAAAGTACATTGCCATAATTTGTAATTACGTTCTAAGATAATGTACTGAATGTATTAAGATATAATATAATTTCCGAAATTATATCTATATTAGATTAAAGAGGTCTCTGTTAATTACAGTTAAAATCAAATATCAATAGAATGCCATCTCGTGTTAAATTTGCAGCCACCCAGCGTCGTATAAAGCTTGACGCGCACTGAGAAGCGAGCCAACAGAACGGAACAGTTTTGCTTCCGGCGTTTCAGTGGGCTATAACCCTCAAGATAACTTGCAGACTTCTAGCCAGAAATTCCATGATTCCGTTCCGCACGTTCCCCTGTAGTAAGCGTTACACCATTTAGTACGGCGGATATGTGTAAAATCGTGTATTTTAGTGATAAAAAGCATGAAACTTCGAATGTAGTTTAATACCCATCTTAATATATATCATTTTAAAGATTGGAAGCATTTAAAATACCCTGCTGGTCAGCAATGGCGGACCTTTTCAAAATGGCGGCCGATTTAGCTATTACTATATCTTTTGACACAAGCGGTGTAAATTAACTTTCATTCCTTCTGTTTGAAGACTTATCTCTGTTATTGGTCAGAGGAAAGGAAAATTGTCCAATAAGGCCTACGAAAGCATTCTTAATGCATATTAATGACGAAAAATACCTAGATTGCCTATGTTTAAGGGGTGCGTTTTTCAATATTGTTTATAATAGCATGTTGCTGTTCAAACCGCTTCAATTGTGATGTCTGAAGTGTAATCGTTAATTATCAGCATTTTAGTTACTAATTATCATATTTCACAGATGTTGATATATGGGTTGTATAAATTCCAGGGGCAAAAACACAAACAAAGACCAAACCATTTACGGTCAGGTCAATATATGCAGATATTCGTTGAATTGTGCATTTTTGTAATAACAGCATGAAAATTGGTCAATATATTAGAAACATCATATATCAAACGTTTCCAATACCCCATTGGAGGAGGTGAGGGAAAATTTTCAAAATGCCTATCATAGAGATACTCAATACATCTTATGGGCTATATTTTGATATTATTGTCACTTCTATTATATTGTCGTCACGGAAAATAGTGCAGGAGACTCTATAAAAGTAATTATGTCATTGTAGCAAAGACGTCTGATAAAAGGTAAATGCCGATTGCCTAAATTACAGGAGTGATTCTTGAATACTTATTAGTGTGGAGTGAAAAAAAATATCTTTATAAGCTAGACTATGGAAAATGTGCAATTTGTCCATATTAAGAATCCTGCAAAATCATATTATTTTCTGTCAACTCCTTGATCGCCCTTCACCTTATTGAAATAATTGGCATTTTAACCCTTTTTATGACTTTATAGCCTGATTCAGTCTGATTTCAGCATGGCTTATTAATTAGCGAATCTAAGCGAGCTACTTATTAAAAAGGTTTTGTCCATCTTAAGCTTACCTATACATTGTATGGGGATATCCTGAGGATAACATGATGTCCCCAGGATATCCCAAGGACATCTGGGGATAACGTGTGTTGTATAGTAGGGTGGAGTGAAAAATTTTATTTTTTAATTTTTAGAAGCTAGACTATGGAAAATGTGCTATTTGCCCTATAGCTTATCTATACAACACACGTTATTCCCAGGATGTCCTTGGGATATCCTGTGGACATCAAGCTATCCTCAGGATATCCCCATCCCCAGAACTTCCATTTTCAGAGAGATGGCAGTTACAAGAGACAAAGTATCGTGCGTGATATTTGGCGCTTCACGAAACCTACCGACCAATACTCTGCCGACCTACACCGATCTCATGAAGAAATATATTCAACTGCGACAAGACTTGAGGACGGACAATGGAAAATACCCATAATTTTTGGACATATCTCACAAACTGTGCTATGAAGTCGAATAGATCTGGGAAAGAGCCTCACTTCCAACAGTAACTCACGCACAAGCGATTGAAAAACTCAGATCGTTCCACGACAAATACAACACAGTCCTAGAGGTCTACAAAGGGAAAAAGGATCAACACAACTACCAACGGAGAATATCGGACTTTCGCGACAGAGGTAACAGTCTGTTTAATCTCAGCAAATGCAAGTCCTTCGACATGGTTTCCAACTGCAAATGCGCGAAAGAATTCAAAGTTCCGGCAAAGGAACGCCATTTCCTTGAAGACCAGAGAGGACCAACAAAGATGATAAGCGGCATTATAGATCAAGAGGAGACGTCAAAATTGAAGAGGAAAGCTGAAAGAGAGGAAGCCAATCTCGAACAAATGAAGAAGTAGAGAGGACCGTTGAGAGCAAAGGTCAAGCCGATTCTGCCGACAGTGCCGAAGATCACACGTACCCGTCGGTCAGTGCCACTGGCGATGAGTACATACCAGATACAGAATCAGTCAAGACTAAGCCAAAGCATAATCGCCAAATTAAGAAAATGACAATCTCTCTACCTTCACTCGCTAAAGCTTGCGATCGGATCGGAATCTCGGATAGATCGGCTGATGTATTAGCAACATCAGTTCTGCATGATCTTGGTCTCGTGTCGCCAATTGACCGATCTAAAGTAATCGATCGAAGCAAGATCCGCCGAGAACGCAGCAAAACTCGTAAGGAACTCCAGCAGAATGATGACCAGTTTGACCACACTCACACTGGCATAGAGGAGGTATTCTTTGATGGCCGCAAGGATCAAAATTTGACACAAGTTCTCGGCGACGATAACAAGTATCACAGAAAAACCCTCACGGAAGAACACATAAGCATCATCGCAGAGCCGTGTTCTTCGAACTTCAGCCACACGCCTCCGCCATCAGGCTCCAGTAAAGACATAGCTGAGTCATTAGTCGCTAGTTTCAAAGAGCGGAATGCACAGACAGAGAACATTAAAGTTGTAGGGTGTGACGGCACAAATGTGAACACGGGACACACGGCGGTCGTTATCCGCCGACTGGAAGAATCCTTCGAGCGTCCTCTGCAGTGGATGGTATGTCTGTTCCATGCTAATGAGCTGCCCCTGCGCCATCTATTCCAGGCACTCGATGGTACGACTACAGGCCCGCGCGGATTCTCTGGAGATATCGGAAAGCGGCTAGTGACGTGTAGCGAACAGCCTGTCTCCTCATTTGCACCGGTGCAGCTCACCGAGCAACTGTCCGATGTTGATCCGAAGGAGTTGAGCACAGATCAGAGCTATCTACTGGAAATGTGCAATAGCATCGGCAAAGGTGAATGTAGCGTCAATCTGGCAATGCGAAACCCAGGTTGCCTGAATCACTCACGATGGATAACGACAGCCAATCGAATCCTCCAATTATATGTAAGCGACATGGAACCGTCAGAGAATCTGAAAACGCTGGTGACGTTCGTCATTTGCCTATATGCTCAAACATGGTTCGCCGTAAAAGCCCACTAGTCATGCAAAGATGGAGCTAGGCACCTTCACCAGATGCTCGTCAAGTGACGATACCTCAGCCCTAAGCACAAGAAGATCGTTGACCCCGTCATTCATCGCAATGCATACTTCGCTCACCCGGAGAATCTGCTCCTGGCCATGATGACGGACCATCGACCACACATACGTGAGCTGGTCCGGCGACGAGTGATGAAGGCCCCAGTGGACAAATATGGAGGTTTAAGGTTCCCGCAAAACTCAATTTCGACGCTGTGGATTACTTCGACGTGATCAACTGGGCCATTTGCCCTATCTCGGACCCTCCCGTAATCAAGGCAATGACAGACACTGAGCTCAGGGATCTCATCACGACGGAGGTGACTCCAACTCTCACCTTCTCAAAATTCCCCAACCACACACAGTCTGTGGAAAGACACGTGAAGATTGTGACCGAGGTGGCGAAAGCTGTTTGTGGACAGAAATCGCGAGATGGCTTCATCCGTGCACGCATCGCTTCTCGACAGCTAATGCCGACGTTCGAGTCGAAACGTGACATCTCTCAATTCACCTTGTAACTGTTTGTGGCATTTGATTGCATTAACTGATTTTTAAGGTGACTAAACTGACTAATAGTCAGTATTGACTGACTATATCGTTATATCGTTGTAATGTCGCTTAATATTGTAAAATAAAAGGTTGCGAAGGGCGATCAAAATATTTTTCAAAAGTCTTGAAATTTTTACACAGTGTTCTATTGATCTATTGGCACCTTTTGACATATATAGCTAATTGAAATTAAAAAAAAAAAATTAGCCCATTTTCACTCCACCCTAATATTTATACCCTATGATTATGTGAATAACACGAAAAAGATTGTTGCCTAACTATACGGCGAAGAGTGGATTTTAATAGCAAATTTCGAATGGTAAGTTCTGCCATCGCTGTAGGGTTAGGCAACAAACATAACGTTATGCAAGATAGTGCGTATTTCAGGATACAGGTGCCCCATTTTCATTGCGGTGACTATACCTAATCAGCATTTTCACCGAATTTTGAACTATTTTAAGTCTTATTGAACCTACTTCAGGATTTTTCGAGCCTAACGTAAGATTTTTAGGACCTATTTTAAGATTTTTAGAACCTATTTTAGAGATTTTCGAACTAATTTTTGGATTTAAATTAGAGTCAATTTTAAGATCCTAAAAGCACACCTTTTAGAACCTAAAAATCCGAGATGTACTAGTAACACCTATATGGTATCACAATGAGAATAATAGATGGCATCACCAAACCTAACGCCTGGTGAACTCTATAGTAATGGCATTAATTACATCTGCTTTGAACCATTTTGAAATCGAAGCCATTATACGTATTTATTTAACGTTTTATTATTGTACCTATCAGGGAGAAAATGACTACAAACTTTGACAGAGCCAACACTCTGTGTACAACATACAGTTTACAGACTTCTAATATGTATATTTTCCATTTTCGTTGTTTTCTGTCGAAGGAGGATCCTAATCCTAAGAGACAGCACCTTACAGAAAAGCGGCGTGACACTCTTGGAAGCAGAAAATTAAAAGTGACGCAGAGTGCAAATACTTGCAAATTGAATTGTTGAACTCTTGCTCAAGTGGCTAGCAGCGGCACATCGCACTCATTCATATACCATGTGAAGAGAACATTTGGTGCACCTCAAGTCACAGCATCCGCAGGTAACTTCAGCACAAAGACTACGACTTTCATAGGGAAGATCAACAACAATCAAGACCCCGTGGCCATAGAAGTCTAGAGTAAGAAACAAGAGAGGAGAGTTAGTTCCTACTTTGCTTTTCGGGAGATCTTCCTGCAATTAGAATTAAGCGTTCTCACCTGGCATCTATCTGTCCAGGAGGTGTCCGGTAAAAATGGCAAAGGAAAAAATGGCAACGGAAAAAATGGCCAAGTAAAAATGGCAAACGGAAAAAATGGCAAAGGGAAAAAATGGCAAAAGGAAAAAATGGCAACGGAAAAAATGGCAAACGGAAAAAATGGCAAAAGTGAGAATCGCGAAAGAAAAAATGCCGACAAGAAGAAACAAAAAGCAAATGATAAATAATTGATATAATTAATTCACATGTAAATTGTAAAGAGTATTCATCAGGTTCTTAAGAATGCAATACCTGATACGTGTGAAATTAATTTATGATAATTTATACACTATATTACCGAATAAGGTTACCTATCCTAATAAAATGTTCGTGTTACAGTTCGAAATCAATCTTACATGATTGCATGAACGTAACGAAGTATCAGAATACGACTACTACAGACTTATTATTCTTCCTTTTTAGAATGCGAACGACTGCATGTACCCACAAAGGCAAAAGTCATAGGCACGTATTCTGAAACTTTCACTTGGTTTACAGCAACAATTCTTATTTATTGTACATATCCAGTGGTTGCGTTTGGGTTCCAAAACTAGGGAAATATAAATAATTGTTATAAGCAAATCATATGTAATTCGGAAGGAAGAAAAACATTGATGCAGTATGTAACAAAGATAGTATATATTCACCATAGGTTTCGTCACTTTACAATTATTTAACTAACAATATGTATCACCATTGATTTCGTCATTTTACATGCATTGCAACTTTAGGTTATGTGAAACTCCTCGTAAGAAATCCTCCAATGTTCTTTTGTTAGAACTGTAATCAATGCACAAATTTCGCAGTCTGTGTTGCATGTCGGTATATATTCTCCTGGTTTTCTTCTTTGGCAGTTGTCCTCTCTCAGCCTGCAGAATAACCGCTTTCACTGCTGCATTTTCTTGTTGGATGCACCTGATTAACTTCCACACTGTAGGATGCTTGTAGCCCACCAAATGCGAAAACTTATTGTTCCATCCCTCGCAGATGTTATTTGTACGAGGGTTGTTTGTTAGCGTTGCCTCGTGAGTATTCCAAGTATGAGGACGGAAGCGTGGAGGGACGCTTCTGAGCCTCAGCGAGTTGTCAACATGTGTTCCAACTCTTCTGAAACTTCCCGATACATAAGTCGCGTCAAAGTAGTCTACCAGTTCTTCGGCCTCAGAAGGAGCAATTTCTTTAAGGTACTTCAAGCTGGAGATCACATCTGGACATGGCAAAAAAGCCAGAGAATCAATTTGACAACAAAATAAAGAAAACTGCTCCTTCTCTTTATAAATGGTCGAGAGCCCAAGTTCTTGTATTTTTCGCCAAGTACTCTGTCGCAAATGAAAGAAACACCCATTTATGGCAACACTATGTCCAAACTTGTTGTGCACTGCATTGTGAACTGCAATTTCGAAATCACAGACAACGCTCACTGGGGAGAGATGGCAACCGAAGCTCTGACACTTGCTCAGTAAAGCCTGCAAAGAGAAAATAGTTGTCCTGTAAATTCCCTTTCAATATTGTATTTGCTATTATTGCTATTAAATTAATAAAATCAAGAAAAAACATTTGCGTTTTTTTAAAAAGAAACATAACAGAGATTTTATGTTATAATCAAGAACATATTTTAAACAAAAAGAGCAAATTAATAAACTTTTTGAACATAATGCCAAGAAGACATATTTTCGATAGAAAAATGATTAATAAGGAATCTGTTAATCATCTAAGAAAGGACTACGTTTCTAGTCATAAAGTAAACTCTTGACTAACTTCTGAAAATACCTATTTATGTTGACCTGACTACATTAAAATGGAATGAATGTTTACCTCAAATAGTTCCTCGTAAGTTGCCTGTGTTTTATTTTGCAGTAGTGCGTAGACAACAGAAACAGAACTCTCTCCCAATGGAACCAGTATAACATACAGTTGGCTGAACAGTCGTGGTGCAACGGCGAAATCTCCATCCATGAACCAAGTGTCGGATTTTGAAAGAAGCTCCAGACATTCCCTCGTACCAAATATTAGGATCCGACTTTCCGAGTCAGCACCATTATCGTAGATGAGAAATTGTTCATTGCTTCCTCCGCTCGTCAATTTCCACTCCTCTGAAAGAACAGAAGAAAATACGTTAAATCTCTGACTTTATATTCTAACAGACAAACAATGCATAAATAAATATAATCAGAAAACAG
Organism: Lepisma saccharinum; assembly: GCF_977018435.1. Lineage (NCBI taxonomy): Eukaryota > Metazoa > Arthropoda > Insecta > Zygentoma > Lepismatidae > Lepisma > Lepisma saccharinum. Next base: position 71,416,779 of record NC_139238.1, on the reverse strand, counting down.
GCAAGCTTGAAGTATATTGAAAGTGTCCAAAATCAAGTAGATACGCTGCAGATATGAAATTACTACATAACGTCATAAATGGAAACGTAAGATGCAGCATACCACTCCACGAACTGTCCCTTAGAGTGCCTAGGCATAAAACACGAAGCAAGGAAACTTGGAAATTACATAAATGAAATGTTCTAGTGTTCTTGGATCACTTGGATTGCACGGACGTTGATTTCTCATAGTACGTTTACAGGTATCTTCCCGAGGTAGTCGTGCACGAACACAATCTTCTTGCCCTTGAAGAATCTCTGCATATATTTGCGATGGTACACCGGCCGTGAGTTTAGCTCGATTCTTCATATCATTACGACACTTCGCTATCTTTACAGCATCGTAATCAGGTGGATGCCTATGGTCATAGGAACACACAGGATTTTGTTTACATGAATTTGTTTTTAAAATTCCTCGACACTTGAATTTGTTCCTGTCAGCACACCTCCACCTTATAACATTCTTCAGATCAAACTGTTTTGTATACGCGTATCCTAGGAAAGAAGAGCTTCTCACCACCTTTCTGCGATCTAACAATTCCCATTTCGAAGAAGTAAACAAGTTATTCTCTCTGAGCGGAATGAGTGACACAAATTAGTGCTGGGGGTAGATAAGGGATGGGGTGAAGTTATACTTGTATTAAACACGTGTGATTGGTCAGCAGGTGCGCGCAAGATGTAAACTTGTTTTCAGTCAAAATTAAATCACCTGCTATGCTACCCTCCAAGTTTCATTTCACATGCTTGAAATTATCCACAAAGGTCACCTTTCATTAACATGTGATTTTATAGTAATTTTATAGCAGCCGCAAGATCTACCACATTAAAGAATGAAGAATTTAAACGGCATAATAATAATTTTTGGGAACATCAAATACAATTTATCTCTTCAAAGACAGTGTTAAGACATAAAAATTGTATTATATTTAATTACAAATGATGCAACGCTAGACATAATTTCTCAATTTTCACATAATCAGAATATATTGCATTTCCCATTTCTATTCTTCCCATTTCTACCGTTACAATTTTTTCCATTGCCATTTTTTCCATTGCCATTTTTTCCCTTTGCCATTTTTTCCGCTTGCCATTTTTTCCTTTGCCATTTTTACCTAAATTCCCTATAACTGGCACCATCTGGTCGTAGACATACAGCTACACCAAGTCCTGAAAATTTTACAATTATATCCAGGGTGAGCTTCGCGCTCACACATATACAAACGGAGGGTTAATTCATAAATTTGAACCCCTTTTCAGATCTCAAAACTATTACTTCTAATGTGATCTTTGGATAGAGCACATCCTAGTTGTCTGGAAACCTTGTATTTCATTTTGGCGCAAAATTGGTTAAAATATTTGTAAGGTACCTTGGGGTAATGACGCCACGTTAAAGTTCTGTCAATTGTATCTCTACTGACGAAAATTCTTTTTCACAAACAATCACAGGCAGGGGCGGGTATTAAGGGGGGTCACTTGCCCCCCACTTTTTGCAACATTTGCTTCTGCACTATGCTAAACTTCATCTACCAAGAGAAAATAAACTGTCCTCGCTCCCACCACCAGTTTTGGCACCCAATCACCGCCACTGAGCACAGGGTAAGATAGAGTAGATTGACAATATTTTAATGGAAGTCCATTTACACACAACAATATTAAATCTTAATAAATAGTACGCCTATTATAATTCGGATGCGTTTCGGACAAATGACAATTTTTTGTACAGGTTGTAAAATTTTGGGAAAAGGTTGTAGCCCCATCATGCGTATTCCAGTGCCTCAGACGATCAAGTCATAAATGCACGTGAACAGGTGGAAGTCGATCGATATTTTCATCAAAATAAAACTCCTAGTCCAGATGTTATAAGACCAGAACTGCTATGACATCCTACTCTCCAATGACTTGTATGCTTTGACGGATTTAGCCGGAGGGGCACGGGGACACTTACCCATCCCGAAAATCATGATTAAATATTATAAATATATTAAATATTACTACATATACTTTTTTTAAATTTTGATGTAATTACAACAAACAAAAATGTTCAAGCAATCATTTACCTGATACTAAGAGAATAAACCAAAGTCTAGCACACATACACATTCATCTGGACTTGATTTACTAGACACGTAAATAAATCGACACCGGAAATCGAATCCGCGATCTTATGGTTACCAGGCAACAACGTTAACTTATGGACTGAAGGCGGGAGTATTCTAGATCAAATATTTTCCATCCTCGTGGCAGTTTGGTTTGAGGAAATGAATTCTCCAGTTTTCTCTATACAACTGACGTGTATCTATTTCACAAAAATTCACTGATACTATCTACAAAGGGTCGTGGGTTCGTAGAGGCACATAGTGGTTCGGATTCCACTTTAAACTGTAGGTCCAGTTCCGATTAGCGTTACTGAGCATAAAATGGACTTAAAACACCAACTCAATCAATCAATCAAATCAATAGAACCCATTAGAATCAATGGGTTCCTGACCCTTGAACAACCCTTCATTGAAGGTCAGATCCCCCGATTAGTTATCCTGACCACAATCGGAATCAAAACGAAATCTTGAAATTATTTTGATGTGAATATTATATTCATATCGTCTGACTACCATGCGAGAGACCTGGGTTCGATCCTCGGCGAGAAAGAACCGGGATTTTTTCCACCTGTACAAGCGGCACCAATGACCACCCAGCGTCGTATAAAGTGGGTACCTGGCGGAAACTCTGCGGGGTAAGGGCAGCCAGGGGCGTGGTGCTGAAAACATCACCCCCACCTTCGGCCGTGATCAAGAAAGTGTGGGGTCCTAACACCACACCCCCTATACGCCGTCATGGCATATCACAGGGGAGCACTTTACTTTTTTTATTTATATAGGGTCATTCGAGGACAGTTGCCTCACCTTGGAAACAATTAACTGAAAAATCTACATTTTATTTATAGTCTACTGATGTGGTTAAATTCTTGACCCAACCCTAATTTAATCTCGTTTCCAAGGATCATAATACAATTTTTGTAAATAAAATACGACGTGAAATTTGAACCATGTTTATAAAACGATATTTTTGGCAATATCTCCTAAGAATTAAAGGTGAGACGCCCCACATGATAAATAGTGTTTAGTGTATATCAAAATAGTTAGAAATAGATTTCCTTGAGGAATTTTACTTCATGTTTTTTGCCACTATTGGCTAATTTGCAAAGATGGGGTTGATTGATGGTATGATGAAATTGATGAATGGACACTCACAAACATCCATCCCCAGGCTGTTTCATGTCCGTTTCGGCCATTCCCCTTTCGCCCAGTACCGAAGAACTTGTTTTATTGGCCCAAGTGATAACCCGCGCCAGAACGGAAGTACCGTTTCGCCCAGAGGGAAACGTGAAAGTAAAAATTCTCAATCGTGTAGAGCCACGTGTCCATTCTCTTTACACCCAACCTATAACCTAACCTAACATAACCTCACTGACTAATATTATTGTTGGTATTGTGTTTGTACTGTGTATTCTTATGTAAATGTATCTGTATTTCGGTTATTAATGCATTAAACAATGCGACAAGGCTCCCCTTTGGAAGCCACACCTGATTATTTGGCTGTTAACTTTCCCATTTCCCTTCACATTCAATCCATCTTTTAAAAATTCCTTCTGGGCGAAACGTTACTTCCGTTCTGGGGCGTGTTATCACTTGGGCCAATAAAACAAGTTTTTCGGCACTGGGCGAAAGGGGAATGGGATAAACGGGAAGATACGGCCCAGGCAGGGATTCGAACCCTGGACCTCTGCCGTCGTAGCGCGATGTGCTAACCACTCCGCCACGGCTAGTTAAAAATAGTTTCACTGTGAAAAAATTTACATTTTCAAAGGCAATTGTTCTGTTTAATGAAAATTTAAAAAAAATCAAATCATTACATGACATTTAAACAAGAGAAAAATTAAAATTTTTTCGACAAATTATTTTTAAAAATTAAGAAAATAGAAAACTTTTAATAAGTAGGCTTATTCATATTCCTCCCTGACTTATTCATAGTTCTCTATTTTACCCTTTCTATCACAGATAGTACACCTGTCACCATACAACGTACAGGTTTCGCGCAACGCTTCTACTCTGGATGTTGCCTTTTACCAGCTTCCCAACCCCTCTAAACACGTGAATTCCTTTCCTAATTGTGAGGCTAGAGTTTCTTCATCAGATACCAGAGCATAATTTCTTCCATTTTACGAAACATCTTAATTTATTCATTTTTAAATATTATTACAATTATTCTATTAAAGTAAATTAGGAATAAAAGAAGATGGTGGAGGAACATTTCTTCTCACATGAAGTGAATGAGGCATATCTTAATTTTCTCATTGCTCTACATTATCATACAAGAATACGGATGAAGTTAATTATATCGGTTCATAGTCCAGTACCTATCTCTTTATTTGATTTGATTAAGAAGAAATAACCTAGAAAATTTGAAAATTGTTCACCAGATAGAAAAAAAAAAACAATAAAAGAGATTTAATTAATTTCTGTAAGTGAGATACTGGATTTTAATTATGGAGTGAGAAGCCTCAAAGTTAAAGTACGCTCAGTAGTAATTGAATAAATGGTTCTAGATAAATAATCCAGGGACCAACCCTAACAAGAATATCACAATGTTACCTTCTCATTATTTATACTTTTCAGGCTCCTAATAAACATCCTGAAAGATTACACGACTGAAATTAAACTGTCTGGACGTACGTAGATCTATTCTAAAAGTGGGGAGGGGGAAGTGTCCTCCGATGTGAAACGAAGAAGTGAAAATATTATTTCATATGAAACAATATAAATTCACTAAGCTTCAAGATTCAAAAGTAAACACTAAGAAATTACGATAGAGTATGCTATTGGATGTGATTGAAAATTGTCACTTTGATAGAGAAAATAATAGTTTGATATCGAATACACCAAGTAGTAATTAAATGTAATAAACGTTGTACCAGTGGATCATAGGAAGAAAATAAGCACTAATTTAGAAACTTATTAGCCTCCCATAATTCTTGATTTAAACCTTCAATATGTTCTGTTCTACTTATTGCTTTAGGCAATAATACGAAACATATAAATTAATTGTTTATTTATCCTATTCGGAACAGCTCTGAGTTATGTTGCTTTGCTAGTCAGCGAGCCTAAAATGGTTTCCCTGCTTACGATGGCGTAGCAGGTTGAGCGGTGCTTGACATGAGCTTGCTGCTGAGTATATAGAAGTGCGACTGTGTAGTGTGTTCCACATATAAAATATGCCTCCTATTCATTTTAAAGTGTACCATAGAACGCTTAGGGTACAAACGCGTGAAGTTGTCGCCAACATCTTGCAAGTTTTGCAAGAAGAGGCTGACAATAATGATTTGAAGTTGCCTCTTAAAAAAGTTATTGACCATGTTTGTGCTGCGACAGGTGTGTCTTTAAGTACGGTAAAATCAATTAAGGAGGAAAGTTCGGCGGTTCGTACTGGAACATCATCATCATCATCATCCAGTACGCCCCGTAGAAATAAAAATCGTCCGCAACCATGTACAGATATAGATGATTTTGACATGTGCGTTGTTCGGAGAATAATTAATGAATTTTACACCGCAGACAGACAAGTCCCAAACGTAAAATCTGTGCTTGCAAAATTAAGGAAAACCATCGGATATAAAGGGCAGGCAACCAGTTTATTGAAGATCTTAAAAAAAACTTTGGGTTAGGTGGAAGAAAGTGGAAAGGATTAAACGTGTGCTTATTAGTAAAATGCCATTCGGGATGCAAGGATTGCGTATTTACGGGCCATCAGTAGATGTCGTCGGGAAGGCCGTCCTATTATATATTCTGATGAAATATACATACATAGTTCCCACACAACAACTAAAACGTGGTGCGACGATAGTCTCGAGGGCCTGAAATGTCCACTATCCAAAGAGCAACGTCTCATTATTGTCAATGCAGACAGCGACAAGAGGTTCATCCATAACGCCCTTCTGATATTTAAATCAAATCAGAAAACTGGATACTACTACACGGAGATGAATTCCAGCAACTACATGCGATGGATAAGAGAAATTGTCATTTCAAATTAATCCCCAAATTCAGTCTTCGTAATCGACAACGCATCCTACCACAATATTCAGAAAAAAAGATGCCCTTCGTCTAACAGCAGAAAAAAAGGAAATGCAAGAGTGGCTATTAAAAAACAATACAATTTACAAACGATATGTTCGAACCTGAACTTTACAGCCTTATAAAACTGCACAAACCGAAGATGAAATCTTACATTTTAGATGAACTGATGAATGAATATTGCCACACCTCTATGGCCACACCATCCTTCGCTTGCCTACATATCATTCCGATCTGAATGCCATAGAGAACATTTGGGGCATTTCTAAACAATAGGTTGCAAATCGCAATGTGGCTTTCAAATTAAATGATGTGTGGAAACTGTGCAAGGAAGCGATTTCCGTGATTGGAGAGGAGGAATGGGAGTAATGTAGCAGCAATGTTAGGAAAACTGAGGAACAATACATTCGGATGGAGGTTTTGCTGGAACCAGAAATAGAGCGCGTCTTGCTTTCAGTGTTGGCGACAGTAGCAGCAGTGCAGACGATTCATTCTCGAGCGCAGAAGATTCTTGTTGCGAAATGTCCGATTCAGATTCCGAACTTGACGGCATCGAAGACCTGGAATAAATCATTGGTTCCTTCATTTGATCGTATTTGCAGTATTTACAACACATAAGGTAAGCTTATTGAATTGTTTTTGCTAGTGAGCTTTTATTGTACATTGCTGCATTGGGTCATTGTTACCCACCGTTTCTTTGTTCACTAGCAACGCTGCTCGAGGATTATAAACACGAGCCAACAGTCACATGTTGCAACTCCCTCCCCAACTGATTCGGTTTCTGCGCGACTCGCTTTCAACTTGCGCATAAGAACACCTCCGAAAACGCGTTCCCATACAAAATTTCAGTTTGTTATGAATTGAAGGGCTCCGGTGTAAAACATGAAAAGTGACATTTTGGCCATTTCTGAGTTCATTAAGAAAAAAGGTTATTAGAAGCTATACTGTAGATAAATTGTTTTCATGTTGGGTTTACCACTTTCAGAAGGCTTCATTGAGTACAATGCAAATTGAATGACATGGCGATTTTACTCGAAAATTGAAGGATGGCACATTTTACTGTAACTCAAAAATAACCAAAATGTCACTTACCATGTTATACACCCGAACCCTTAAATTAATCTCTTTATTCTCTGAAAACTTTTATTTGTCAGCCATTTTTTCAACACGGCAGCCTTACCGTGCGTATGATTAACAAAACATGTTGTTATTGGTGTTACTAGTGATATATGAAAGATATATATATAGAAAACCAAGCTATTGTCAATTAATACTGTTGCTTCGTCAGAACTTTCATTTGTCCGCCATTTATTCAATATCGCAGACAGCGTACGGGTGATCGCCGGGGACTTTTGGTATGTTGTTATTAATGCTAAAGAATTATTATGAATTAGTTCCTTTATTTCGAAAAATCGACCAATGTGAGAGCACTATATTGCATTTCGACTGGAACGCCAAAGAAGTATGCATACATTTGAATCAAATCCCTATGAAATCAAATTACATTTTTAAAACTACTTATACTTCCATTTCCACAGTAGTTAATAATATGAATTCATAGATGGCAGCACAGTAGAAATCTGTTTATTTTATTTCATTCAGAAGTAATAACACAGAAAATTTGAAAATTTAAAACTAGGTATTAATAAGAAACAAGCTAGACTTAATTAGTTTACGTTACTGAGACACTAACTTTTTGTTATTGTGTGAGAAGCCTCAAAGTTAAAGCACGCTTAGTAGTAATTGAATAAAAGTTCTAGATCAATAATCCAGGACGAACCTAGTCAGATTTGCAAAGAAATACCTGCTAATATATTACTTCAATTTTTTAAAAGGAACCTCACAAGAGGTTCCTAGTAAACATCCTCAAATACTACACGAAATAAATTAAACTGCCTAGACATAAATATATTTTTCCAAGAGGAGGAGGGAACCAGGGTTGTTAAAGATCCAGGAATCCATACATTCTAATGGGTTCTGTTGGATTCGGTCCAATTTGCGTATTGTTTCATTGATCCGGAAAAGAGGTTCCTGGGTAGAATTGAAATACGTTACAGATTAAAAGGTTGTTTACGCTTGCTGATTTTCTCTCCTGGACCGGAATTGAATTTATTTAAAAATCGTGGACCTTTAACAACCCTGCATGGAAGGAGTCAAGACACCAAACAGCGAACAAACACATTTTAAGCGTTAAACCAGAAAAGGATCTGTACAATATTGGCCGAGTCCGAAAGGTGAAAGACCGAGTGAACAACCTTTGAGAATGGTCTCGCAGTTCAGTCTTGCCCTGGACTGGAAGCGGAGATCTCGCGACTGCAGCGCCATAGAATGAAGTGTGCATATTATGAATCAAAACCCTATAAAATCACAAATCATTTTGAAAAGCTCTTATCCTTAACTTCCACACAATAGAAGAGCTGCTCTACAACCAAGAGCTGGACTCTTGACTTCCATGTTTTGAAACATGCGAAACAAGTGTATTGACGCGTACTGCATGCTGCCGGCCAGATTGTTCGACTAATTGACGCTTTCGAAAGTAGTTGACGTCACTTCCGACAAGACTGCACTCCAAGTCTGCTTTCTGCACCTTTAAGACACGGCCATTGTTAAAAAATAAACCACAGTATAACGATTTTTTTTACATAGAATATCTTCCATCAAGAAGTTGGTTCACGATAAAAGTAAAATTATTTCATTAAAAAATCCTAGCAGGTACAAGAGAGGGAGGAAGCGGAAGCTACAAGACACCCACACCCCCCCCCTCATACTTCAAGTGTATGTGGTCATAAACACTTATATAAGGGGGTGGATGAGTGTGTACATGTGTGTATATATAGAGTGCATGGGAATAGATGTGAGATATGTTCTAAATATTACCACATCGTGCTACGACGCCAGGGGCCCCGGGTTCGAATCCCGACCTGGGCATGGATGTTTGTGACTGTCCATTCATCATATCATAACTGTTCGCAAATTAGCCAAAGTAGCATAAAAAGCGAAGCAAAATATAGTAAACAATAGATGTTCCAAATATTAGTACGAAAATTGAACTTTGCTCAAATATTAATCTAATACTTCTATATATATTATTTTCGAAGGAATGGTACAAAGTAGTAGTAATGTTATTAAATATGACGTTTAAGTGACTTTGGGAAGTTTTTATTTGTAAACATACCCCATAGAAGAAGGGAATAACAATAGGTTTAAATTAATGTGGGTGTTATCACGAAACTTCACACCTTGACGTGTTTACCCTTTGAGGTAAATGTTTTTCCCCCCAAATCTACATTCCCTTTATCATATATGTGAACAAAAACCAACTTCTCGAACCTATATGAATACAAATAAAATTTACATACATTTGGTCTGGAATGCGTGCATTACTAAAAAAAAAAGTTTCACTCTTAACTATATCACACTTCTCTAAGGCAAAATTATCCTGCGAAACACTTATTTCACTACATCATGATCACACCCTTATATTTCAGTCTAACCTTTCGTCACGTAATCGTCGCATCGGTGCTTCATATAACGAAACCAATAATAGCGGAACAGAATCTTCGGTCGAAGATTACATTTTAGAAGTCCCTACTTCGCAACACTGTAGGATTATTTCTCATGTGTAAAATTTCGACTGTAATGCACAAATCAATAAGACCTCGTGTGTTTTTCTTTTTCAGACCTGAAACATGTTTGAAAAACTGTCACGGAGAAATTATGTGTGTTGATTTTCACTTTTCACTTTTAGTTTCAACGTATATTCACTAGTATTCCGAGCATCCAAATCTTAAATCACATGATTTAATAATCGTGCACATTTCCTCTTAATCTTAATTTATTCATTTTTAAATATCCTTACAATTATTCTATTAACACTAGAACGTCGAAGGATCCTGTACCCTCTAGAACAGCGGAAATGGGTCATTTAGCTCCTCACAAGAAATGCATTTAAATATTCCCAATTACTTTGGAATGGGAACATAATTATATTTTATATTATTTTCTGTGCATTATGATTGATTTATGTATTGATTTGCTTTATTTTACTTATCTTTTTGTGCCATTTTTGGTTAATTTGCAAAGATGGGGATGAGTGATGATATGATGAAATTGATGAATGGACACTCACAAACATCCATGCCCAGGCCGGGATTCGAACCCGGGACCCCTGGCGTCCTAGCGAGATGTGCTATTTCTGTGCATTATGTATTGATATCAAAGTGTTTAGGTGGTTTGTGATACATTTTGATTACAAATTAAAATTACAATAATCGACAACTGAATACTCCAGAATATGCAACATTTCATCACGAGAAACTGCTCCTTGACGCGACATGTTCGAACACATCCTTCCCGGTCCAATAACACTATCTAAATGACGACATGCATGTAATCTGTGACAAGTAGGAACATGTTCAAGACAGGATCATACAGGAACCGCAACCTAACGCTGCTATTGCAGCAAGTATGAATAAAACTTTACATGGGTCAAACTAACCCTTCCCGCTAATCTATAGCTAAGTATAGGATAAAATTTCAGAGAAATAAATTATATTTTGTAGATTTTAATATACCATATAAAAAATGACAAGGAAATATGAAAATTTCGAGGGAAAAATTATCATAAGACTATGGGAGAAGTGAATTATTTTAATTCATAGATGGCAGTGCAGTACACTTTTTTTTAACTGATATTATTAAGAAGAAAAAACGAACAAAATTTAAAGCTTTTTCACCAGATAATAACAACCAATAAAGGATACTTAATTAGTTTATGTAACTGAAATATTGACTTTTAGTTATAGTGTGAGAAGCCTCAAAGCTAAAGCTTGCGTAATAGTAAATGAGTAAAAGTTCTATATCCTTAATCACTTCCAAGGTTTATAAGGAAAACATAAAATAAATAAAATAAATTATATTTTTCTAAAGGAACCTCATAAAAGGCTCCTAATAAAAATAATAAAGATTACATGACGAATATTAAACCGCCTGGGCGTACATAGACCTTTTCCAGGAAGGAGGGTTGACAAGTGGCCCCCGCTGTGTTGCTATGAAGCACAGGCAAGCTTTCTCAGCGTGTAGAGGGTATAACTTTGAATGCATTGTTAAACACTGCCTTTTTCTGTAGTGCTCGGCTACATACACACAGGATAAGGCCCGCTAAATATGGTTCATGATTCCCATGTGAGGGTTGTAGTTACGCAATACTAATAATTGCGTTGGCTTTAGTCAGTGAGAAAATCCCTCAGACCACTGGCGTACGAAGGATATTTTTTCGGAGAGGCTGAACTTGTAAAGGTAGATATTGCATAGCTGTTCTAGAGGGTGGTCCTTACAAACTGCAAAATATTTCGTTATGGCCATTTGTAACCTTCTTAAAGTTGTTCAAAGACAAAAATAGTAATCAGGGTTATTTTAAGGTGGGTTTCCTTTTACTACTTCGGTTTCTGCCGGGTATTTACTGCTTATTTATTTATTTATTTATTGAACTCAACAGGTACATACCTAATTACAGAGTCCATATGAAGGATACATAGTTATTACAATTACATATATTTCTGTAATATAGAGATAGAAATTTTATATATTTATAAAAATAATACACTTTATCACACAATTTCAATACGAACTTATGTGTTTAAGCTTAGGCCATTGTGTTAATAGTGGCTTTACTGAAGTCCCTTAGGCTCATAGAAAAGATGTCAATGGTGTTATTCTTGATTAGCAAGTTATTGTAACTGGTGCACATTCTCCACAATGGAGATTTCTTTTTAATTTCGGATCTAGCCTTCTTTATAAGAAAACCTTCATTCTTTAGTCTAGTTCTCGACGACGGGATTCGAAAATTAATCTGGCAGAGTAGATATTCAGCATCTATTTTGTGATTTAACAATTTCCTCAAGAATACTATTTCATGTAACGTTCTTCTGTGACACAGCTTTGTAAACCGACATTCATATACGCGTATTAGGTTGTCGTAGTGTTCAAATGTGGGGTAAACTTTCTGAAATTTGTATTTTAAAAATCTAAGAAATCTCGATTGGACTCTTTCAATTGCTACACTGTACTTTGCTGTGTCTGTATTCCATATAACAGATGCATATTCGAGTTTGGGTCTTACATATGAATAATACAAAACATTTAGTGTCTCTATACTCTTGAAATCCCTCCCCATTCTAAGAATAAACCCAAGGTTCTTGAACGCTTCACTAATTATTTGTTCTACGTGTTTATTAAAAGTAAGATTTGAATCAAAAATAACCCCTAAATCCCTGCCTGTAAAATTTCTTGCTAGAGTATTGTTGTATATTTTATACTGAAATTCAACTGGGTTTTTCTTTCGAGTATATATTACATAATGGCATTTACTGATATTTAGTGTTAAATCATTGATTTTTGTCCACGTTTCTAACTTTGTAACATCATTTTGAAGTTGAACACTGTCATCTTGTTTGTTTATTTTCCTGTAAAATTTCAGGTCATCTGCAAACAGCAATTTGTGTGAGTTTTCAAATGAATCCGGCAAATCGTTAATAAGTAATGTGAAAAGAAGTGGCCCAAGGTTAGACCCCTGAGGTACTCCTGAGGTGACTCTTATCTCGTCGGATGTGTGGCCTTTATACGTCACGTACTGCTTACGGTTCTGCAAATAGGAAGCGAACAGTTGACGCAGTGGTTCAGAAATATTGAAGCATGCTAATTTACTTAATAGAATATCGTGGTTAACCAAGTCGAACGCTTTGCAAAAGTCGGTATATATTACGTCAACCTGACCTCCTTCGTCCAATGTTGAACTAATAAAAATGGTAATATCGGAGAGATTGGTCAATACCGATCTACGTGGTACAAAGCCATGCTGAAACGATGATATTACAGGTTTTGCGTGGGTAAATATGTAACAGTGCATGATTTTTTCGAATATTTTTGCTGGGGCTGATAATATACTTATTGGTCGGTAGTTTTGTGCGTCATTAGTGTTATTGCTTTTGGGAAGTGGGCAAATTGCCGTGGCTTTCTGTTTTTCAGGAAATTTGTGTTTTGCAAGAATTAAATTGAAAATGAGATATAACGGGTATTTCAATATATTACTGCAACCTTTGACTACATAGGGCGGTATCTTGTCCGGTCTGGCGGATTTCTTAAGTTTTAAGTTTTTAATTGCTTTTTCTACGTCTTCAATTCCTATCTCTGTAATATTAAGATTATCCAAAGTTTCATATTGTTTATGGTTAGGCGATACTTTCATGTCATATCTAGGGGGATCTTTTTTATACACCGACTGAAAATGCTGTGCAAAAGCTTCGACTACTGAACGTCGGTCTGACAACACTTTATCTTTGAACAGTACAGGATCTTTGTTACTTTTCCTGCGTTTATTTGTAACAAACGACCAAAACTGGGTGCTATCTTTTGCAATATTTATTTCCGAATTGGCAACATAACTGTTGTATGCATCAATAATTTTCTTCCTAACTATTGTTTGAAATTCGCTAAATTTATTGTAGTGGTATCGAAAGTCTCCCGCCTGTTTTTTCCACTTCTTGTGGCGATAATGTTTCCTACTTATATTTTTAATAATGCTGCTCGTAAACCAACACGGGTACTGTCTTTTGCGGCTTTTCTTTAAGGGAATACATTCATCGAATATTTTATATATAATTTCATAAAACACGTCTGTAGCTTGATCAACGTCATTCTTTGTTTTCAATACATCCCAGTTCGTGTTATGCAGCTTGTGATAGATGGATGGAAAGTCGGCTTTACTAAAGTTGTACTGTAACTTATGACAAGTTTTGTCGCGGGTTTCTTTGACATAATTAATATCTACTAGCAGCGAGGGATGGTGTGTGTCTTCAGGAACTAGTGGCTGTGTGTTTCGTGTTACTGTTATTCCCTGCCCATTTATCAAAAACAAATCGAGTGTTTTCCCATTGCTATTTTTAATGTCGTTCAAGCTTTTTAGTTGATATACATTAATAAAGTTGTTTAAATCGAAATACGTTGTTGCTGATGAACTAATTAGATTGTAATTGCTACCAGTTATATCTGTCAGATTAAAGTCCCCACCTATCAGGAGTTTAGCGTCACCAGGTTGACAGTGCTTTTCTATGAACCTAAAGAATAAAGTGTATGTGTCTTTGTTACTACCAGGTGCTATGTACACAAGGCAAATATATACAGTTCCTAATCCATTTAACCATAGTTTAATCAAAATGCAGTCTATATTCGGATGTAACACGGTGAATCTATTAATGCACTCTTTCGGTCAACCTTCGTGGTGGAGTGGTTAGAACAGTGCGCTATGACGCCATGGGCCCCGGGTTCGAATTCTGGCCTGAGAATGGGTGTACTTTGTCATATTGTCCTCAATAATTCTTATCGTCGCGATTATTCAAAAGTGTCAGAAAAGCGACTCTAAATATAAAAAATTCAAATCAAATGCTTTCATTTGAAAATTTTGATTTTGTCAAACTTTCAGGAGAGGCCCCGTCAAGCTCCCCCGCTGAGTGCACCAGTGTGACGTATAGGTAGACATCGTTGCGACCGTATATTCATATAATTCCAATTCAGCCCGTTTATACTAGGGCTGAGCCGATACCACCATTTGACGATACAGATACCCTGAGCGATTCCAACCTATACCGATATTTGTATAATTTCAGTTTCAAATAACAAAGGCTAGTTACTGAGTCATAACAACTCATCACATTCTATTAATGACAGTAAATAACTCTCATATTATTCCATAGCACTTTAAAATAAATGTCTTGTGAAGTTTTATGTGATCTTCTTTCTAGACCCAGAGGATGCAAGAGAAGATGAAGTTCTTGAAATGTTGAACGCCTTTCTAAAGTGCTGTAGTTACACCGAAAAATCTGTGGATTATTGTAAGGTCCCTGCTTCAATTTCATGTAAACAATATTCTTGTCGTTTGGGTTAACCTGGAGAGGGAGGAAAACGACGTAAAATTATATGCAAATACAGATATATAATAATGCTCATTTGGCCGGCTCTGTTTATCCCTGCTGTCCATTATTCTCTGTCATTTTCAATAAAGACGAGTCTCTGTAGTCACACAAAATATTTACAGTGTCTCTCTCCGAAAGGTACTAAGTACAGACTTGAAGTATGGTCTTGACGGAACTGACGTCACTTAGTAGAGTTCGAAAGCGCCACGAACAGAATTACGCAAGTGCACAGCTCGCAGTACGGATGGATGCTGACTAGGACACGTGATTTCCGCACTCGTTGTTCATTTGTTTAAAATCACGGAGGCAGAAAGACAGCAACACAGGTTATGGGTCAGCAAGTTGTTGGTTAAAGTTCTTCTAATGTGTGGAAATGTATGTGTACGAACATTTGAAAATACTATGTGATTTCTATGGTTTTAAACAAGTGTTTAAAACACGGGGAAAACAACGAGTACTCAGTTTTATCTACTGATCGTATTTGGCGCTGCAGTCGAAGTGCAATTCGAAAAACTTTCACTTCCAGTCCACGACTTGAAGACCGCACTCGAAGACCAGGATGCTCGCTTCAAGTACGGTCTTGCACGTTTCGGACACGGCCTCAGAAGGGTAAGAATCCACAACCCTCCCTCCCCACAGCGACATTTATCCCTTTTCTAAGAACTTTGGAATCAGCCCAGCATGATAATGATGCTGGCTTTTTAAACGTCCACGTTCTAACCCCACGAGTATGCGAGCAAGAATTGGCAATGAATGATTTCCTTTATTTTCACATAGCGTTGACCACCAGCAGCTATCTGACATCAATGTCACGTTTTCATGCAGCACTTTGCTCTGCCTTTGATCTTGTCATCTGCTTCCCAGAAGGGTTCAGCATTTCTTGAAAATCTACATGGCTAGATTCAGTTGGTGTTTAAAGTCCACTTTATGCACAGTAAAGCTAATCGGGACTGGACCTACAGTTTAAAGTGGGATCCGAACCACTATGTGCCGTTCAACTCCCAAGACACCCCAGGCACCCGTAAGGGGGGGGGGTGTCGAAAGGGGGTGACATGTAAAAATAATCGAAAACAACCGACATTAGTCAGGAATCCATAGTTGTCGGGGTCGCTAAGATGAATAGTGACTCTCCTAGTGCCGTTCAGCTCCAAGACATGCCTGACACCCCTAGGGTAGGGTGTGGGAAGGGGGTGACATGTAAAACGACCGATATTAGTTCAACTCCAAGTTAATTACCTATCGGGGGGTGAGAGTGGGTGAAAAATAACATTTCAAAAATGACCTAGATTATTGTCGAATCCATAGTTTTCGGACTCTCTAAGCTAACTGGTGACATTGACGATGACCAAACTTGGTACACATATGACTTACAATCGGAAGGAAATAGTGTGCGGGTAAGACATCTCTGGCACCCCTAGCACCCCTAGGGGTGGGGGTGGGAAGGGGTTGACATGTAAACATAATCGAAAACGGCCGATATTAGTGTGGAATCCATAGTTTTCGGGGTCAATAAGATGAATAGTGACACTCCCAATGCCATTCAACTCCAATACAACCCTGGCACCCCTAGGAGTTCCGCATACCTTTTTACATATCCTGAAGACAACTAAACGGTCGACATTCTTAACGTCGCGTCGCGTGTGTGTTGCTTTACTGAATAGTGAAATGCTTGTTACAGCCAGTGATGTGCCGTAGACTATAAGTTTACGTCTACATGCGTTGTCTACACGTAATCTACGCGTAGATTTCATTGGGTTGTAGTTTACATAGACTACGTAGACAATCTAAAGTGCATTAAAATTAATTTTCAAGGGTTTCATGAAAGGAAAGTGACATTTTCAACTATATTGGTTCCTAACGAAATGAAAAGAATCATATTTACAACAAAATTTATATTATCTTCTATTATCAACTATGGAACAACATAAAGAGTATGCAAAAAACAACAACAGGTGGCAGTCGTGAGGCAAGAGTGGTCTTTTCCCCATAAAACACTAGAATATTTCCTATATTAGTTTTTTTCCTAGGTGAGAAATTGTTCGAATTTGGAAGAAAGAGTATGAAAAGTTCTTCTCACACATCAGCAACTGATACGCAGTATGATTTTCTTTTAATTCCACGGCGCCCTTTGCTAAGTTATCACCTTTCGCCATGTTGTTTACATAGATTACGTAATCTACGTGTATAAAATAGTCTACGTGTAGAATGTAGACTATCGTTGTTTACGCGTAGACGCACATCACATCCATACGTTTTTCTTTCATCTTTCTTATTTACTATTATTATTATTATTATTTTTTGTTTTTTTCTTTTTTTTTCTTATTGGATATATATACCTTTTGTAACTGTAGACTGTATTCTGACAAGGGTTAGGTGGGAGAACAGCGTACGCTGAACCTCACCCGCTCAATAAAGATATATTATTATTATTATTATTATATTATCACTGGTTCCAGCATCACACATTGGCGCGCTTGTGCAAGCACGTATATTCACTATTTATTTTGTAAAATTAAAAACATAGCAATACCTTCCTCTGTTTTTAAACGCAGGGCATTTATTTCTCGATCGCACAAAGCGGAACACTTTGTATATTACAAAGATTAATTGCAATAAAGAAATTGTAACCATGAATGTACTGGATCGCAGAACAGGCGATATTAATCACATAATGTTTAAACTTCTCATTACACACTAATATCATTACAAAATTGTTCTAAAACATAACTAGATTAAACAAAGCAGGATAAAAGCTAATGTACGAACCATATTTCCCAAGACCAGAAGTACATTCTTCTGCATGTATGCAGGCAGTGGAGGAGGTTCTTCAACTTCTTAAAAAAATAATAAAAGAAGAGTTTAATTAATACTTATAATAGGAATTGCAGCTTTCCTGGCGACGTGATTCGAACAAGTATTCTCGGGTTACCAGCCCGGTTAAGATGAGAGCAATGTATGCTCTCGAAACGTTGGAAGTCAACATAGACTTAACCTGATTGGTAATCCTTTTTCTACCGATCCACCTCGAAACAACCCATTGGTGGATCTGAATTGCAGCGAATCCAGCACTTTCAAAGAAGGGAGGTTCGTACACTTTTATCAGTAGTCAGCCATACTTTTCTACATTTGACGTTCTTTTTTAAAGGAATACTAGTAGTATGAAAGTACCTATTATAAGCACAAAAATTGTACAAAAGAAGAGGTCATTTGATTAAACAGCCCGATTTGCCTACACTTAAAACTATGCCAAGATGCCCTTATTCCCTATTTCTTCAAGTGTGATATGCTCTTAATTCCAAGAATTCTGAATTCTAGTGTAGAAAAGAAGAACCCTCAATAGACAGATTTGCCTACACTTAAAACCATGCCAAGATGCTATTATTCCCTATTTCTTCAAGTGTGATATGCTCTTAATTCCAAGAAATTCTGAATCCTAGTGTAGAAAAGAAGAACCCTCAACAGCCCGATTTGCCCACACTTAAAACTATGTAAAAAAGGGCATATAGCCCAATCGGCCATGTGTGTTCATATTTAAATCTAAAGAATTTTTAATTCTAGTGTAGAAATGAAGAACTCCCCTCAGACAGATTTGCCCATGAGTGTAAAAGCTGAATCTCTTAGTTTGTTGTCCATAAACTTGTCAAAAATATGCCCCTCTTGATATTGTTTTGACTATACTTAAAACTAGGGCAAAAAATGCTTATAAGAGCTTTTGCTTACACAATAATATATGCTTAAATACTTATTACCTGGAATATGCTCAATATTTTAATTGGACACCAGCCTCAACTCATATATCTAGTACTAAAACAATGTAATATGCAGAGACTTTCTAGAATTGCTCTGTGACTCTCTCATTTCTTACATCATAAACATATGATTTTTCACCTATAAGAATAACACTACATATGGTGTCATCAGGGAGTGTATTGTGGAATTCACAAATAATTTTAATGTTTGTCCTGTCATTAACCACAACTTGTTTCCTTTTTGAAGTGTTGATGACAAACATGGATCTCTGTGCTTTGAATTCATCTGGTGTGTAATACATGTCAGTATTGCCAGTAGTGACCCTTTTGTATGCTGTAAATGCTTCATATAATTTAAGGAAATCATCCTTGGACATGTCTAAATTATAATTTTCTCTAGGAAATACCTCATTTCTGCCATTTTTAAGATATATGTTTTTGATGTTGCAGTTATCAAATTTGCTTGAATTTTTTTCCTGATTATTGTGTCTTCCAGTCTGAAACAGTACCACCACAAAATCCGGCATGTCATATTGTATACTGGAGAATGAATTTGTAGCATCAAACTCATAATAAGTACCAGTGGCGGGCTTCTGTACACATTGATATGTATAAAATTGTAAAGGAACCTGTGGATTTTTTATTATATCTGCTTTGTATTTAAGAGCATAACTGGCCTCATATTCAACAACCGGGATTCTTAGCTCCATAGTCTGAATAATGCATTTGCCTTCATCAGGTAGGGTATTAGGCAGAGCTTCCCCTGTAGAGTTTAATGTACTGTACCTCATCAAAGCATTGTTATCATTGGCAGCTCTTCTAAATGTGATTCTTAAACCACCCTTCCACATAATATCTTTGTAATCTGAGAAGAATCCTGGCAATAGGCGCATGGGGAACAGCACAGTGTGGCTTTTAGATAATATCTTATCACCAGCCTCAAATCCACCTATTTTGTAGTAAGAAGCCTCGGTTTTGGATAATTTTAGTGTGACCAAAGCTGTGGAGGTAATGCCGGGATAATCCACTCTGTTTATAACAACACCATGCTTTCTGATCTCAATTTCAGAGAACAGATGTGGCACAAAATTGTCCACCAATCTTATATTTGAATTTGCCGGATAATCTGTACCATCGAGCTTTACAACATCAAATTTGATGTATAGATCTGCTCTGTGGGGGTGTATAAAGCCATCCCCTACATCAAGATCAACCTCAATCTCTGTGTTGGGTTGATTTAAATTTGCAAATGTCCTCCTGTTTGGGGGAATGATTGTAGCTCATAACTCTCAATATCTTCCATTTCTTTTTTTGTATGTATTTTTATTTAAATATTAATCTCTATACTTAGCAGTTGTTGTGGCTCCAGCAAAATCAACTAATTCTTCTTTCTCATTAGTGACCATCAACTCAATGTAATCTATTCTATTATGGCACACAGGAAAATATAATGTTGGGGATGGAGTGTAGATGATGGGCTCCATAAATTCAGAATTAGGTTTGAATGTTGCAATGATGCCAGTTTTTTTGTGAGTGCCTATGCCATTTGATTTGGTGATCATACCCTCGGCCACATTACAGTGAATATTCAGAGTCTCTATGGCTAAGAATTTAGGTATATTAATAGCAGTGTGTTTGATGGCCGCTTCAAGTTTTGTGTTGTTCTCAAATCCTAACAGCTCTCCTATAGTACCCAGATCTACTGTCTCTGTAGCAGATACAATCTCTACTCTGTGAGTGACAGAATTTTGAGTTAATACTATACCTCTGGGTAATTGAACATTTAGAGTGGACAGATTATACTGCCCTGGAGTGATGACAATTTTTTGATCCCCAACTGCAATTGTGTTGTTGTGGTGTGTAATATTAGGGATCAAGTACATGCCATAAAATGCTCTGAGAGCTATTGTTTTGGGATACACTATTTCATCATGTAATTTGAGTTTCAATATTGAATTTTGGCTGGTGAGATGGAATACCCCCATGATGTTTCAGATACCACAAGGCTTTTTGAAAATTTTCAATTGATGGTTTATTTATTTGAGACATATATCTAAGAACAGATAAACACAAATGTCCGCAATTAACATCTTTGAAGTTTTGAACACGGGCATTATTGTAATAAAGATTAGCTGATTTTAGATATTTTATTAAATTTTCAGGTGGAATACCTCCAAATGAATCAAACACAAATGCCTTATTGTATAAATATTTAAGATAACAGATCCAGTGAGTGCCCTGATCTTTGTACTTATCCAAATTAACTATGCCACACTCTTTGTTGAGTGGTTGTTCTGGTAAAGAATCAGACATGTACACACCTCTAAAATTTTTGATGCCCAGTGGCTTGATTAAAGCTTCAATATCTTGGTTTATAAGCGGCTCTTGTTTTTTTAAACTTATTCATGGCTCTCTTAACACCTTTGCCTTGTTTCTCCATGGCCAGGTTATGGCGCTTCGATTCATCTAATTCTGCCTTATTCTTCTTAGCATCTATTACTGTTCTTGCTATGGCAGCTGATCCCCCAGCCAAGCTCCCAACAGCCCCAAGTGCTGCTAAGATGGCCGGGATAGTAAATATGAAGCCCCCTGTATGCAATTTTTTCCTAGATTGTTGTAATTTTTTTAATTGGGGGTTACTAAGCAACAATTTCATACCATGGCCCTTTGCAAGACAAGAGCTTTTTATCTTGCGCTGCTTTTTGGTTAAAAATCTATCAATAGTGTTAAGAGATTTAAGACCTGCATAAGGTATTTCATACATAACACCCTTGGCCTTCATTGTAGGTTTATTATATACATATTCACAACCCCCACCCCAGTTTTTGTTTGGTGTTCATAGCTATGGTGGTCCCCAATGCTGCTATTCTTTCACTTAAAGAAGCATCTTTGCTTACAAATCTACCAAATGCAGCCTCTTCTAATTTCTTATCTGCAACATGTCTCTTGTCAAGATCAGAATGTGTGTTGTATGCTATGTCATGGTCTCTACAAGCAGCATCTAGGGGATTAACACCAGGATCACCTCTGTTTAATCTATGGTCCAATTTTGTGCCTGGACCACAATACTGATAGCCTGGAATGTGTAGTTCAAATGGCAGCTTGTTTATAATGTCATTAACCAGCCCCCGACCCTCAGAAATATTCCAAAATTTAGGTGGTAGAGTATTAATAATTTTTATAAGATATCCAATCCCCTTAGTGTCATTCACTATAAAATTAGACAATTTTGTGCTTATCATGTCCATAATTCCAACTTTTTCATTGTAAAAATTGTGGTTGCCAGCATTTTCCTCCCCAGCTATCACCAATAACCTATCTACAAGTTTCCTGACATCATCAACCCACACAAATTCTTTAGGCAGGGTGTTGTAATGTTTGATTCCACTACCAGTCTTGATCTGTGACCATATGGGCTTGATTAAGTTGTTATATTTTGCTCCACTGCTAGACTTGACTCTTTTTTGTGTGGGATCATTGTTCTGGTATAGAGCATCTGATTTTATTAATATTTCTTTGTAATGCTCATAATCTTGATCTGTATAGCTGCCAGGTCTCTTCCTAGTCATCAGTTTCCACAATCCAGGTGTGCCAAGATACTTAACAAAAGCATTTTTCTCCAAGACGAGATTCTGAATATACAATAAGATCATCTCCCATAAATGTTACTCTGAAATTGCCAATTCTATGTATGATGCTACCATCACGCTCTGTGTCAGCATATAAGCCAAAGACCTCATCTTTGTTGTCTTTAGGTGTGCTTAAATATTTTTGAGCAAGAAGACCCAATTCAATAGGATCCAGACTAGCTTCAATTCTTCGAGGAGCAACAGGACTAGGTGTATGAATACTAGAAAGTGGGGTGATTGGATAATCTAATATGTTCCTAGCAGCTACAGGTACAAGCTCTGTGATCAAATTTTGATTTTGCTCTGTAACAGTTTTGATATTTTTACCTAATTCACTAATAGCATCAATAATAGGCTGTTCTGTTTGTTTGTGTTGTTCATAAATTCCTCGGTTCTCTGATTTCCATCCCTTAAATCTTTTTACAAGATAATCTCTTAATTTAAGATCATCAATAATTGGCCTTTTCATGGTTATTTATATATGTTTCAATGTCTAGAAAATTGTTAATTTTATTTCTATATTTACCAGTATTAGGTTTTCTTGTCATATCAATTGTGACAAACCCATAACTGTCCTGGTTCCAGCACCTACTGCAAAATTTGGAAAAATCATTGTAGCTCAAGTCCCCACCTACATATTCATCATGTATGTGTTTGAGGTTGGTATGATCTTGATGAAACACACATATAAAACTGCAGTTGTCTCGGATCAGCTGCTTGGGTATTTTTGAAAAAGTCTGTGCAAGATAGAAGCAATCAATGTTTTTGTGTCGGCCCTGTGTAAAAAAAATTCTAACCTTGTTTTGATTATCCAGTATAATGTCATCAAACACAACAACAGAATTATCGAGACATTCATGGAGTGGCTTAACATCTGGTTCAAAAGTGGCAATATCCAGTCCATCATATAGCTTCATCAGCTGCTGATATTTTAATTGTTCCAAGCTCTTAGAGACGACATACAAGTGCCTATTTTTCCAGTCTAACCAGTTGGGTGCCAATAGAAAATTATCAATCATTAGTGTAGTTTTACCACAAGCAGATGGCCCAACAATAAGACACCTAATATTTTCAGGCAGCAACTTGCCATTTCTCTTATTCTGCTGTTCAGATTCTGGCAGCCTTTTTATAACATCCCAGGTGCTCATATTGTCACTTTGTCTGCATCGATCCAGCTGTGTTCTGGAAGTCTGACAAGTAACTTGTTGCCTTTTCTGCGGATGATTTTTTCTATGAGATATGTGTCGGGCTGTTTAGTTTTGTTGAGTTCTTCTTCATAGAACCGGCCTTTGAGAATTTCTCCTCGGTGATCCTTTATTATATATGTGTTAAGGGTCCCAGGTTTAACTTGAACCACTGTAAATAATTCAGTGCTCCAGTTTCTTGTAAAGCCTCTTTTGAATAAGTGCTTATATTTGCTGATTCTTACTTGATCACCCACCTTGTATTTGGCTTTTTTTTGTTGTTGGCTGATATTTAGGATAATAAACAGTACTGATCAATTTTTGCTCATCAGATGAGTTTCATGTTGATTGTGGAATGGACCGAGTTGTTATATTTATGTAGAAGTTCTGGAAGAATATTAAGCCATTTATAATTACCTTGAAGGGTGAATTGTTTATACATAAGATTTTTTAGGGTTTTGTTGAATCTCTCTACAATTGAGGCCTTGAGATCACTGTAACTCGAATAATGTTGTATTGACTGGCTTTTAATAAATTGTTGAAACACTGAATAATAAAATTCTTTGCCATTATCTGTTTGCAAATAGCGCGGTGATCTTCCACTCTGATTGATGATTGTCCTGAAGGCTTCTGTAACACATTTTCCAGTCTTGGATTTGAGTTTCACAGCCCAGGCAAATTTTGAAAATGTGTCTATTACAGTGAGTAGATACTTGTATCTCTTGTTGATTTTGTCTAAGTTTTTCAGCTGTCCACTTGCCATCTCAATCAAGTCGCTCTGCCATAAATCATCTATGCCTTTTGTGACTACTGGCAGTCTCTTATAATTATGTCTGGCTTGTCTGTGTAATTCATCAACAATAATTTGTCTAGACATAATATGAAAACAAGAATATTGCAACTATGGGGTGGTCAGCAGCTGATACTACAGGATTTTCTAAATATAATTTGTCTCCTATTTGTATATGAAATTCCAAAGAGCCATCATCTTCAGCATAAGATGTTTCTAATGTATTGGGGTCTGTAAAATCCTCCAATTCTACACTGGTGATTTTTGGTTTATTATCATCATTTGTTATTGATAAGGTAGGGTAGTGGTGTGCCTGTGGTTGAAGCCAATATTTGATCTTGATTGGTCTAAGTGTGCCCCCAACAAAAAACTGGTAATAAAATTGTGCAGGGGACAGCATATATATTTTGCCACCTGGTGTAAATGGTGAATCATATTCTTTGTTGGGGATGCTGTACAATTCAAGAATTACTGTATGTTTTGGATTCTCGATTATGCCGGTTATTTCTTTTTCTGCTGTAAGCAATCTACTTGTTACAGATTCAAGGTGCTCATTGATGGTTCTAACAACATCATCATGGCCTGACTTGATTTTTATGTCCACAACAAGTTTCTTGTATTGTTGCACAATTTCTTGTAGCTGGGTGGCAAAAACAGACAAAGCATTTGCTTGATTGGATTCCATGGTCCCTAGCTGTTGCTTGATATTAGCTACAATTTGCTGTAAATTTTCAACAACTGCCAATTTTGAATTTTGAGCAGTAAGATCATGGACCTGTCTTCTGATATCCTCAAACAGGGCATGCAGTTCATTAATATGTTGATTGGTTGGTAGAGTGGCCACTGTCTGAGTGAGTTGTTTGATCTCTGTCTGGATATTCTTGATATCTTCTGATTTCAATATGCGATTCACAGCTCTCTTAATATTTTTAAGTTCCTGTGATGTAGGCAGATTTGATACAGTATTTTGCAAAGATTCAAGTGCCAATTTTACATTGTTTAATTCAGAAGCATCAGCCACACTTTGCATAGCATCTTGGAGCAGGGCTATATCTGCCTGAGTGGGTGTTGATTGTTGTAAAATTTCAAGCTTTGTTTGGATATCATCAATCAAGTGATGAAAATGAGATAGTTCAGATTCAGTGTTGAGGTTTTCAAGTTTTGTGATCTGTTGCTGGACACTGACAAGAGTGTCTACAATGCCAGGCAAGCGGGATTCTAGAGATTCTTGTACATTTGTCAAATCATTTTGAACTGCTGCTATTGTACCCTCAAGATGGGTTATGGTACTTTGAATTTTTCCAAAATCTTCATATGTTTCAAGTTGCAGCTTAATGTTGGCAACACTACGAGTTATTGCACTCAAAGCATTAGAAGATGGCAAGTTGTTCATAAAATTTTCAAGTGTCTCAATTTTTTCTTTAACCTCGGCTATGGCATTGTTCAAGGGGTCCAGATTAGGTATCTGTAATGATTGAATCTGTTCCTTTAGAGTGGAAATCACTAGATCAAAATCTTCTTGTGATTTTATGCTTTTGACAATTGTTTGGAGCTGTGTCTGGACATTATTTATCTGCTCTTCCAATTGTTGTTTCAATTGCTCTGAGTTGGTGGCCTGGGTCTTAAATTTGGCTTGAAGAGCTGCTACAGCCTCTTCTAAACTTTGAAAATTATCTAATGTGGCCAAATCAGTATATTTCTGAAGCAGCAATTTGAGTTCTGAGTCAATTTTAAGAAGAGGGTCCATGCATTGTGATTGCAAATTTGTAATTTCTAGTTGAAGACTGGCATTGAGTGTGGTTTGTAAAGCTTGTAAATCACTTCTTAATTTCTTGACTCTGACATCAAGCATCAAAATCTCATCACTGTGATCTTCATGCCTTGTATGGCCAAATATATCATTAGGCATTTTGTTTTTAGTGGTTATTTATTATAGAGTATCTGATTCTTAATTCTATAAAAAAAGGTATAAGCTTGTCATAGGATCCCGGGACCTCAATATATAAGCAGTCACCAGCAGAAACAGTATATACAGTGCCAGAAATCATGTTTGAGTGCTTAATTCTATAAATATTTCTCCCTATTGAAATCTTGACATTACCCTCAGGGGTTGTAATAAATTGCAATTGACCACCTACAGGTAATTGGTAATGATTTAAATTATTGTTAAATATGTACAATGTTTTACCTGTTTCATCATCAACATCTGTAAGTATGCTGTTCAGATGAATAATTAACAAAGCACTTAGTTTAGATATTATATCAGAAGAGTGTTGTGGTGTTGGCAGGTCCATAATAGCCTGTTTTTTGAACCCAAATAAGTTCATAGGCATGTTTATTTATTTCAAATAATACTCTGTAATTGGGCATTGATTGCCATTTTTCAAATCACAATGACCCCATGGCAAAGTATGTATGCCACATGACAAAATACATCTCTTATCATCATGTGGGTCCAGAGCCACTTTTCTTACAATATTTGTAGTCAACAAGTGATCCACACTCTGAATTCTGGATTCTGATGTTCTGATTGTGCTACATGATTTGAAACAATTTTTGTAATCTTCAAATTCAAGCTCTTTGTCTACAGTCACTCTGCCAATGCCCTTGGCTTTTTTTGAAACAGCACCACTACATGTTTCAAAACTGTACATCTTGGCCCTTAACCCAGCAAATGCCACAATAACATCACCAAGTGTCTCATCTTTTAACTTGCCAGGCACCTTTTTGTTGTGGTGTTGAATTTTTGAATGTTCACTGGTATCAAAATATTTAAACAATTCAGGCTGTGCTATATCTTGATAAACATCTTCTGTTTGAATATCAAGAACAAAACTATCTGTGTCCATGTACATCAATTTTACACAATCACCATAAAAAGGTTTCAACACATCATAATACAATTTTAACATATGTAATTTGGCCAATTCCAATATCACAGCCCCTACATAAATAGGCTTATCAAACTTAATCTTTGTTTTTTTCATGTTGAAAAGTGCCATATGTTCATCATAAATTCTTCTGTAATTGAAGTTGGGCTTTGCTATCAATTTTTTGCTCCGGCTGGGGTCAGTAATTAATTTTACATCAGTATGTTTTCTGACATTTTCAATTGTTTTGTCATACACAGAATTGACCATCAATTTAAACAAGGTCTTATCAAATTGGCTCATTGCAGATGTTCGAAGCTCTGTGTTTGTATCAATATATGGCTTCAACCATCTAGAGTGCCTGAACCTCAAAACTTTTCCAACTTTGGTCACTTGAACACCATGATTCATCAGGAACTGGAGGTTTTTGTAATATATGACATAATCCTGTTTCGGCTCCAGAGTCATCACCAATTTCTTCTGTTTAGAGCCAGGTGAACACTCAACCTCAGGAATTGGGGGCAGATCAGAAAATTTGTTGTGTAAATCATCAGGAATTGTCAGATCAACCTCTAAGAACAGGCCATAGTTACTGTCATCAAAATCCTTAAGATCTTCAATATTGAAATCTTCAACCCACTCAAGCCCTGCATATGGCAGTTTTTTTCATCATAGCATAACCATAGAGGCTGTTTGCATCTACATACAGTATATAATTTGATGGCAGTGCTGGATCATAATCGGGAATATATTTGTTATTTGCTTTGGCATATCTCTGAGAGCATTGCACCATGCCCCCTCTTATACATTGCTCCATAAACAGATACATGTCTTGATCTTGGATCAGATCCAATTGCATTTTAGTGTTTAAAAACATTGCAGACATGCTAGCCCCGGAGCACTGTAAAAATACATTGGATCCAGCTTATAATTTTGCATGGAAGATTTTCTGAATGCCTGCAGTATATCAGCTAAGAGGGTCACATCAAGTTTTAAATAAGCATTGTGATAATCACCAAATGTCTGGCATTTTAAATTGTTCCACATCAACTGGGCATGGTGATAATCATCATCAGTGATTCCAGATCCTCTGATTTTGCTGTAAAACTCTTGTTGTGGTGGCAGAGCACACTCATCAAATTTAGAAAAATCTGTAACATAGTCATATGGATATACACCCTTCCGCCTAATTAATTTCAGGTCCTGATTTGGAAACAAAGCACATGTGATTTTGAATTGATCATCAGATAATTGAGTGGCCAGTGTAGCCAGGCTAGCAGACAGAATTCTGTAGGAATCAAGAAATCTTAAGTGAATAGGAACACCATTAACTTTAGTTATTTTGCTAATAGCAATATATTTCTCATCATTTTCAGCTAAAATATTTAAATTCTGCTTGTCAAACCCCTCGTATCTGATCAAATGATGAAAATCATAATTGGATGCACCATGGAAAATATAGGGACAAATTTTGGTCTCTGGATCTTAATATTACAGTTATTACAAAGGGCCATTAAGAATTTACCATCTGTATGGGAATGGTGATGTACCTTGATATTTATATCTGAAAATTCAGAATCACATACCGGGCATTTTTCTGCATTGTTGAAATCTTCAATCTGTTTCTCTGTTAAAGGCAACATGGGTTTTGATTTTAATAAAATATTAGATGCTATGTCATGGCACTCATTTTCTATTCTATGTGCAAATTTTTTGATGGCATCTGGTCCCATGTATAAATCTTCTTTACTAACAACACCATCCTGTACAACCACATCATAAAAACTAGAAGGTTCATGTAATTGATAAGATGTAATTGAAGATTCCTCAGGGTCTGGGCTACAGAATGCAAGAGGTTTGAGATTTGATTCAAAATCACAGACTATATATGCTGGGTGTTCCAACAAGGCTTCAAACTTTTTGAATTTGGCATTTTCACTTGGCATTGGCATCACCATATGAACAGGTTTATGGTTGCCACAATATTTTAAATGTTCAATTAATTTGTTTTTAGCAATTTTTGCATTTTTTTCACGAACCCCATTTATTATTTTTTTACCATCAAATACAGTTAAACATCTTCGGCACAACTTGAATATTGTATTGGATTTGCCTTGTTGTTTTCTGACTAAAGCTTCAAGACTGTGTATCAGAGTGTAATGGTGTGTGTCATCCCCTTCAATTAAGAGCAGATCAATCGGAACAGCAGAATCATCATCAAATGTACTGATTCTGAGAGGTGCTATCAAGCAATTTCCACGGCCAGTAGAACAAATAAATACATTAATAGATAATTGTTTACCGTTGATATCCCTGGCCTTTTTTTCAAATTTATCAATATTCTGAACAGACATTGGATATTCTAAACCCTCCATTGCTTCATCAAAATTGTGTTCATATTGTTTATAATAACTTATTCTCTGAGGATTCCTTGAAACTGGAAACAAAGTAGCTAAAATACACCACAAAAAGCATTTCTCATCATTATTTTCTATGTTAACCACGGCTCTTTTGTTTTTAATATTGGCAGGTAATGGCAAATATGTAGATCCTTGTAATGGGCTGAATTCAGAAATATTAACATAGAGCTTGTGTGGAGATCCGCATAGGCTCCATCCAGACTTTTTTCCAGCAAATTCAGAGTGTTTAATATTCAATTGATCTATCAAACTGCTTATTATTTTGTCTGAATTTGCATTTGAATATATAGGTACAGTTTCTGTTATGTGGGGCTGTGTAAATTTTGTGCCATTTGGCTTCTTATTGTGTAAACAATTTGAGGGACAGCTTATAAGAGCCATTTTGTGCATTTAGAATTGCCTGCACATCAGGATTTATACTGTTCAAAAAATTCTTAATGCCACATCTTGGCTCTGATACAAACCGGTAATCCCTTAATTGGCCATTAAAACTGCTATGGATAGGTGGTGCATAGCGTGGCTGCTTTGCCGATCTAGCATTAACAGGTGTTTCTTGCTTCCTTTTCAGACCAGATATAGATGGTTGTGGGGGCAATGTTGATGACTGTACATAAGAATTACACTTATGCCTTTTGTAATATGCCTTGCTTAATATTTTGTGGCATCTTGGACACATTTTTGTGGTCTTTCTGCATTTCTTACGCTCACAAATAAACCGGTGCCTAGCCCAATTAGAACTAGATATATTTTTATTACACTGATTGCAATATTTTTGATTTGGCATTTTTTGTTGTTTGTTTATATAAAATTTCTTGGTCCAAAAAAACAGAACTATGGACAATATGCCAAAACAATTATAACAGCAGTTAGTGGCTGAGCTGGTGCTTTTATACCCAAACAACAGCAGTAACTAGGCTCTGGTGATCCCCAATATAGAGTAGTTTTGCTCTATTATGCTGTTGTACAACACACTTTACCAGGTTTCAAACCTCAGCTGTATATCAGCTAGCAGTGAATATTCTCAAAATCTCACATGTGGGGATATTATTTTGCCACATGTATTTCAATCTTACACATTTTATCAGGCCTCAAACCCGGAGCCTCTTGTTTACAAGGCAACAATATTAACACTTTGCCATCAGGGGAGGCCTCACATTTTACCAGGACTCAAACCCAGAGCTCTTGTTTACAAGGCAACAATGTTAACTCTTCTCCATGGGGGGGGGGGTCTTAAACCCAAAAGCCTTTGATTATAAAGCATATAAGCCATGGGACTATGTCCACATGCAATACATATTGAATATCAGAACTCAGGAGTTATGAGCTATATATCAGCTAATACAATTCAAAGTTGGACTTTGAAATTGTGCAATAAATATTCTGTAAGTCTCTCTCGGGTATATATTATCAGAACAATGCAAAACCTGAATTGGATTCAGGCATATATGACAACATGTGAGAGGCCAATGTTCTTTTTACTAAGAATTTCCCTTGGAGTTAATGACATGAAGGCATGCATGGCAATTTTCCCTGAAAGGCACAGTGTAGATTTTATCTCATGCATGCAAGCATAAATCTCCCAGGCGTGCATTATTTATTGCTGGCTGGGACATGAAACATGATCAAAGATTAGAAAGAACATGAAACAATTTGCAGATCAATACAATAGGACAAGGTCAGGCTGCAAATTGTATTGATCTGCAAATTGTAGAGGATGAGAATATAAGCATTTTTTGCCCTAGTTTTAAGTATAGTCAAAACAATATCAAGAGGGGCATATTTTTTACAAGTTTATGGACAACAAACTGATAGATTCAGCTTTTACACTCATAGGCAAATCTGTCTGAGGGGAGTTCTTCATTTCTACACTAGAATTCAAAATTCTTTAGATTTAAATATGTACACACATGGCCGATTGGACTATATGCCCCCTCTTGACATAGTTTTAAGTGTGGGCAAATCGGGCTGTTGAGGGTTCTTCTTTTCTACACTAGAATTCAGAATTTCTTGGAATTAAGAGCATATCACACTTGAAGAATTGGGGAATAGGGCCATCTTGGCATGGTTTTAAGTGTAGGCAAATCGGGCTGTTTAATCAAATAACCTCTTCTTTTGTACACTTATAAGTGGTGCTAATAATAGGTACTTTCATACTACTAATACTTGGCCAAAGAGGGGGATTATGAGCCCTCCTTGTGCACGTCACTGCTGGATTAGATGTCAATGGTGAGGAATAGACAATGGTGTCACACCTAGAAGCCAGCACACATAGAGAATATGCAGTAATCGTGAGGTGATCAGATTGAGCCGTGAGGACATTGAGATGTGGATCGTAGAGACGGATCTTCATGGAAATTTAGACTTCAGAGATGAAAGCATAAAGCTACTGTATTGTAATCTTACTGTCGTTAAATACAAATTGCATTAAAAGTTAACGTTAATGAAGCCAGTTGTTGATTCAATATCTTTTTCCACCTTTATAGGTCAACCTCAACGACGTAGATGTATGATGAATATATGAATTATAGTAAAAAAACAACAATCTCAATAAAGCATCAGGGAATCTTCAGCAAGCGAACGAAAACAAGTCCTCTGTATAAGTAGGGAACGAGATGAATCAACCGAAGAACTCGCCAGAGGGGAAGTGAGTGCATGGAGGGGAAAACCGGCTTCGGTTTTGCAGTTTGCAGCAGCGCACGCAGATTTGCTCCGCCTGCTTGCTTTCTCCCCTTCTCTGCCGTCCTGCGCGAGTTTGTTTCAGATATTCCTGGGACGCAGTGTATGCATGTGTGTATTTTAAAACTGTAACATTCCTTAGCGCAGAGACATTTTTAGATCAATGGGTTCAAATTTCGCCTTCACTCTAATTGGTTACGCCCCTATTGGAAGATATATCTGGCAGTGTTGCCAGCTATTCTATAGAAGGCGCAACAACCAAATGTCAGTGGGGAGAGAATATAACTTGATTTCAAAAGAAGTAGAGTCAACGGAAAATTCAAAAAGGACATGATGATCAGGTGACATCTCATAGACCTCTGTATGGTTATCACAGCGCGCTATGACGCCAGGGGTCGCGGTTTCAAATCCCGACGTGGGCATGAACGTTCTTGTGAGTGTCATTTAATCAATTTATGATATCACTACTCGTCATCATCGAGCCTCTAAATGACAAAAATCAAATCAAATCCAAGTAGAAATCCAGGTTTTGTTTAAATGTTTATCATGCACCATGTTTACGCTTCATGCAATGAGTTTTTTAAATTTGTTCTAAGTCCACTTTATGTACAGAGAGTATAATTGGAACTGGACCTACAGTTTAAAGTGGGATGCGAACCTCTATCTGCAGCCACCGGTTATCGAACCTGGAACCCTTTCATTATCAATGATTTTGAATTATTTACACTAACAATATTAGTACTCTCCGCTACCGCTCCCCCTCAATCAAACACGATAAGTAGAATATAAATATATATATATCAGTGGCGTCTCGTCCCTTGGGGCTTCCGGGGCTTAGCCCCTAAAGAAAAACGGACGTATTCACGTAATTATCAATCACAATAACGCATAACTTTCACACAGTCTTTTAAAAGGCGATTTTTACCCACGTAAATTCATCGTCTGTTGCAATGGATACGACAGCGCTCCTAGCGGCATTGATGTCAATTATTATTTTCCGGGGCACGTCGCAAAGGAAGGCGTACCCATCTACGCTACAGTGAAGGTCACATGCTAGCAGAGAGAGGAGGGGAGAGTGCAATGGATTTGAGTGATGATTCGGGGCTAGCTCCGTTGCGTCGCGTTCGATCTCGCGTGTTGTTCTGTAGTGTTTTGGTGGCTTTCATTCGCTATGTTTGAGCGAGTTTGGCAGGGTTGATGTTTGAACACAAATTGATGAAGGACATAGGCTGTCAATTACAAGACACAATGAATTTGTCCGGAAAAATAGGCATATATTAAATAGAATTAGCGATTGCTTAAAATTCTGTGGTCGACATGAACTTGCTCTACGAGGACATAATGAAAGAGAACAATCTTTAAACAGAGGCATCTTACCAGATTTATTATCCCTTCATAGAAGAGGGAAAACTAAAGGGAACTTCGTGTTCTTTATTGTAGTGAAGAGTTGAAAAACATAAACTCTATCAGTAGATTGCATTCATTTTTTATTTAAAATTACTTAGAGGGTACCTTTTCAGAAACAGTAAAAATGACAAAAATAGTTTTAATAACTCCAGTGGCAACAGCTGAATCTGAATCAGCACATTGAAGCGCATTAAAACCTGCTTAAGAAATGCAATGGAACCAGACAGACCAAATCCCTTGGCACTTGCTTACAATAGAGAAAGAATACATTTCAAACATAGAGGGCTTCAACGAAAAAGTAATAACAAAATTTGCTGAGCAGAAGAACAGGAGTCAACGTTCGTAGAAAGGTATGTTTCACAACAATACCTGTTTCTTTTGTAATCATGTGAATTGTCATTATATTTTAAATTATTTTAAATAATAAGTCCAGTTTTGTAGTTTAGAAGAAAATAAATACCCGTTTTTTTTGTAATTCATGTAATTTGTCATTACATTTTAAATTCTTTTGTAGTCTAGAAGAAAAAAATACATTTTTTGTAATTCATGTGAATTGTCATTATATTTTAAATTCTTTAAAAAATAAGCCCCGGCCAAATTTGAGGCCACGAGACGCCACTGATATATATATATATATATATATATATATATATAAAGAACACTTGATTTTTTGCGTGATTCTCAAGCTTATACTTAATGCAGATGCCCCCTTTAGATATAGCCTATATCTGCCCGCTGTAACGTACAGCTCATTGTGCTGCATAAAAGGGCGTTGCCTCTAAGGAAGTGTAAAAACAGAACTCAAGCAGGAAGTAAGGACTTACGTCACATACACTTGTCTCATCCTTGACGCGTGTGATAAAGACAAGGCCCTTCCTCCCCCCTTCTTCTTAGTCAAGGGCAAGGTTACCGTAAAGGCGACCAACAGGAAGTTGAGGTGGTTTAGTAAAAATAAACAAGGCCAAGACCTTGGCCCTGACGACAGGCCTCAAGGCATTCTAACCACAAGAAAACCTCCGTCAGGGCCAGCAAGGCCAAATGGACAGATTACGAAAATAGCCACAAGGTTGGGAGCACTAAGAGCTGGGTTGAGGACGAAGACAAGGTCGTATTGTGAATATATACTTCTTGCAAAACGAGGTTCTGGGTCTGTGTCCTGCCGACTTGTGTGACGACGAGAGGCCGCCCTGCCTGACGCCGCTGCTATCTTGGAGGGTAAGACCCATTTTTACTGAGTGGTCTTTCCACTTAGAATTTGCCTATTAGCTATAATCA
Source organism: Lepisma saccharinum (assembly GCF_977018435.1). NCBI lineage: Eukaryota > Metazoa > Arthropoda > Insecta > Zygentoma > Lepismatidae > Lepisma > Lepisma saccharinum. The sequence goes on along the minus strand of NC_139238.1, from coordinate 71,381,644 downwards.
GGATATGGCCATGAAGCTAGCAATCAGTACTTAGGTACTATAGTGTAAGTCTAAGATATTAAACATATGTCATGACACGAAACAATGCCTTTTTAGTTGAAGAGTTAGTGTTAAGTTTTTAGTTATTAGAAACCCCACGCAATAGCGTTACATTTGGTGGAGGTGCGATCTCTGCTTTATCCAGCGGAGGGCCGATCCCAGTTCAACCCTTTTACCCCAACCCTAAAATTGGTTGTCTAGATACTTTGATTCTAGGTTCCGTGTTGTCTCTTGTGGTTTGTTGGCGGTCTTTGGTTCAAAAGTGTTATTCCTCTTTTCGTCGCTTTCTGTCGTATTGGTTCCGCTTTGGTTTGTCTTGAGGTATCCGCTTTGCTCGTTGTCCGGAATTATGTAGGTTTAATGGTTCTCACACGTCAACAGACGACGGGTGAACGCAAACCCCTGCTTACTGCCACCGTTACGTGTCCTCTCCCTGCTTGTTCGGAGGAAGCAATAAATACACCGCTACCTACCGAAAGTGATATATTCGAAATGCCAGATCCTACGTCAAACTCCGCTATGTGTTCTTACGCTAGAGTTCCGTCGATCCAACCGGATATTTTTAACGCTGACCCTGGAGAAAGTATAACAGACTTTTTCAACACATATAAGAGAGTTTCTTCCATTTTAGGTTGGACCGATGCGCAAAAGGTCACATTTCTGCCTGCGTATTTAAAGAAAAGCGCGTTGGCTTACTGGGATTTGAATCGCGCCACGTTAGAAGGTCTAGAAGGGTTTCCACAGGTCGAAGAAGCATTGACTAAGGCTTTTCAACCACTTTTACCGGTCGGACAAGCTTATCTAGATTTAGCTGCAAGAAAGAAACAAACCAACGAGTCGATAGAGAATTATTTTTACGATGTGCTAAAAATGTGCAAGCGAGCAGATCCTAATATGAATGATGACGGGAAAATAAATTTTGTTTGTAATGGATTGCCAGCACAAGACGCAGAAAGGTTAGTAACAATGAAAGCACAAACACTAGATGAATTGTTGGCTAACTTGCGACTTTTGGAACGCGCAAAACGGCAAGCAGACATCGCTTCGCGATCTTACGCACAGGTTGTCAAAGGTTCAAATGACAAGCAGAAAGAATTTAACGGAAGATCGGGAAGTGAAACGAGATATGTACACACGATGGAAGAATCTCGAAACGCTGACCGTGAGAGACGAAACAACCCTCCAGTTTCAAACACACACAGAGGTTCCAATAGAGGTAGAGGTTTTTCTAATTCCTTCCGAGGTAGAGCTAATAACGGCAATAACAGTAGGAACAATGATCGAGCTTGCTACTCGTGTGGATCAAAATTTCACTATGCGCGTTTTTGTCCAAATAGGGGTTCATATCCTTCAAATGAAAGATATTCCACCAATCGAGGACGTGGATCTTTTTCAATGCAAGGCCGTGATTCTAGAGGAAATACTCATAGGAATTTCGAACGAAATCCTAACAGAGGGCCCCGAACCCCTTCACCTTTTCCAAGAAACTCGGGAAACCCAAACGCATAACGGGAATGCGCCACAGGGGTCGCCTTCGCCCAAATAAGCAAAAACCCCTGAGAGAGCGATCGTGTCGTGCAGAAAATTGTTCTTCTTTCTCATTAGGTGACGAGAATTACAACAAAAGACCGATGATACATGTCAATATTTTTAGGAAAAATATTCCAGCACTTATAGACACTGGTAGTACTTGTAGCCTATTACACTTTGGTATGTTACCGCGCCATCTTAAAATTTCTGCTAGGAAAACAGGTTCAGTGACATTGTCTACGTTATCAGGAGTTGCATCACGGAACACTCCAGTATGTAACTTTTATTTTTGGGTTGGACCACATAAGTTTTATATGCCATTAGCGGTTTGTGCTAATTCTTCGTTGCGAGATCGCATCATTTTAGGCGCAGACTTCTTTAATTGCTTTGTTAGATATTTGAACTCGTCCGGAGTAGTGTTACGTAAACCACAACCTTCCTTTGTACCTTATATTCGGGAAAGGTACACACCTATGGTGAATAACGAGATCCGAACCCTAGTACGGAAAGACGACCAAAGCAGAAGCACGACTAGACGATCGTCACCCGAAAAAGACTCTAAACGTATAAACACGGCATCAATAAAGGTTCCAAGCACTTTCATGCCTCCTAAGAAATTCGTCGCATTTGTTTCCGAGACTAATCGCGACCGAAACTTGCATACTGTCGTTTCCAGAACACAAAAGGAAAAGACAACGGAAGAAGCGCCGAGCGCGATTAACGATAACCTCCCTTCGGGTAGGAAGAGCACTGCTATGACATATTCCAGTGACGTAGCAGATAAGACTCTATTTGAGGAACTTCCGCACATGAACAAGGAGGAAAACAGGAAATGTTCGTCCGCCACAACCAAGCTAAAAGTCTTATCTTCGCATTCGGTGGTATTGGAGCCATACGAATATTCGGAATTAACTATAACTTTTGCTACAGCTGTTCCCAACAATGAGGATTTTATCCTTGAAACGAATAATGGTCTCTATGACCAGTATCGTTGCTTAGTCCCTCGCTTGTTAATAAATTCGTACACAACGACTCATATCCCTATCATTAACATGAATCATTTTCCGGTCACTTTTCCACAGAATTATGTAATTGGTATTTTATGCAAGCCAGAAATAATCCTTCCGACCCCTTCTTCCCCTCGTCAGGATGAAATGCATCATCACGTGGATGTAATAAAGGATGAAAACCTGAAAAGTTCTTTCAAATTCGAAGACAAAGAATTCAACGTTGAGACCGACTTAGATATTTCATCTGATATCACGGACGAACAAAAACGCGAATTACTGACTATTCTGGAGAAATATAAGCACTGTTTTGCATCCTCGCCGGAACAACTTGGTGTCACAAACGCCTATGAAGTTACAATTCCGCTCACAGATGATATTCCAGTTAGACGCACTCCATACAGGGTTTCTCCTAAACAACGTGATTTTATCGAGTCGGAATTGAAGAAAATGCTTTCCTTAGGTATTATCCAGGAATCTGAGTCTGAATATGGAGCACCTATTATCCTTGTAGCGAAAAAAGACGGTTCTTGTCGCATGGTAGTAGATTTTCGCGGGATTAACTCGAAAATGAAGGTTCCAAACTATTGTTTACCAGTTATATCAGATATCATTCACTATCTAAGTGGAGTAAAATACATATCTACGTTAGACCTCTTTTCAGCGTACCATCAGTTAAAAATTGCAGAGAAAGATAGGCATAAAACAGCCCTGGTGACCCCTCTTGGAACATATGAGTATACTCGGCTTCCTTTTGGGTTGGCGAACGCCCCAGCAGCATTTCAAAGGTGTGTAGATAAAGTTTTTGCAGGTCTTAAATGGAACAGTTTATGTGTCTTCCTGGATGACATAATAGTATTTAGCGAAACTTGGGAACAACATTTGGAGAGACTGGAAAAAATGTTTCTCGCTCTGGACCGAGCTAACTTAAAAGCTAAGCCTAGTAAATGTCACTTTGCTTACGCGGAAACAGAAATATTAGGACATGTAATAGGAAGAAACGGAGTCGCCACCGATCCGAAAAAGGTAGCAGCTATTAAGAAAATTCCAGTTCCAACGAACCTAAAACAGGTTAGATCGTTTCTTGGTTGTGCAAATTTTTTTCGTCGGTTTATAGAGGGCTTTTCATTAATTGCCAAACCTCTTACCGATCTTACAAAGAAAGGTGTACCATTTCTTATGGGTGAACATCAAATCGAAGCTTTTAACAAACTGAAAGAACGTTTGTCGTCCGCCCCTGTGCTACGACATTTTGATCCCAAATTGCCAATCGAATTACATTGTGATTCTTCAACAATGGGCTTCGGTTCAATGCTCTGTCACGTGACACGAGATCCAAATAATGAAAAGAAAACTATAACCCAGCCAGTTTCATTTTGTTCACGATTATTCACGGGACCACAGGTTAATTATAGTATTTGCGAAAAAGAAGTATACTGTCTTGTATTCTCTGTGCTTCACTTTCGTCAATACTTGACAGACACTTTCTTCACAGCAGTAGTAGATAGTGCAGGAGCTTGTTGGTTACGAACAGCTAAGGATCTCACCAATCGCTTGGCTCGCTGGAGCATAAGGCTCTCTGAATATAAGTTCGCCATAAGACACCGTCCAGGACGTCTTAATTGCGTGCCGGACTGTCTATCTCGCACTGCATCAGCTCCTTTAACAGACGAGGAACGTGATTTCATTGATCATGGGGATATAGTCGAGACTATAGATCAACAGGTTGATCTTGGGTTAACTGACCGCGCTACCATGATACGAAATCGCCAGATGCAGGATCCAGAAGTCAAGGCACTAATAGAATTAAAAGAACGCGACCCATCCCATCTTTCTGTTCGTTATTACGAACTAGATAACGGAGTGCTATATAGGCGCAATACAGGCAGAAAGCTTCTGGTAATTCCCGATAACATGATACATGATGTGCTAACAGAGGTGCATGACTCACCGTACACCGGAGGACACTTAGGTCAAACTAAATGTTTGCAGAAGGTAAATGAAAGATATTACTGGAGAACATCGCGAAATGACGTAATACATTACGTACGCTCGTGCCAGATATGTCAAGAGAAAAACGCACCATCAGGAATGAAGCAGGGTTATCTTCACCCTCTTCCGATGGGAAATATTTGTGAATCTTGGAGTTCAGATGTATTCGGACCAATAACACCATCCAATGGTTACAAGTATATTTTGTTTGCTGTAGATTCACTCTCATCTTGGGTAGTTGCTCAACCTCTCAGAAGCTTATCTGCAAAGAAAATCGCTACCTTCTTTGTCCAGAAAATTTTTACAGTATATGGTCCAGTGTCCACTATTCTTACAGACCGTGGTTCTGTTTACCAAGCTGCCTTGGTGGAAAATATCTTGAACGAACTTAAAATAAAACATCTGAATACCAGCGGCTATCACCCTCAGTGTAATGGAAAAGCAGAACGCGTAAATAGGAGCATTGCTAATATGCTCAGTAAATATACCGCTAAACATCAGAAAGACTGGGCGTCTTATCTGAATCTTGCAGTATATGCTTACAACTGTAGTCCCTTAGAAGGATTATCAGGTTTATCTCCCTACGAAATCATGTATGGTCGTAAACCAAATTTTCCACTAGAAATAGGATTGAATTCAAATCCTGTAGACTCATTCTCTGAAAATTTTCGGAAACATGCACGAACCATTCGTGATATCGCCAAAGAACTGCACAGTAAACGGCACCAGAACTCAAAACATCGGTACGACAATAACCGTCAAGAACCATCCTTTGTTGTAGGTGACCTTGTTATGGTTTACATGCCTGCAAAACAAAAAGGACTTTCCGACAAGTTACGACGTAAATATGATGGTCCATTTTCAATTACAAATGTCAGAGGTAAGAATGTTTATGATGTGGAACGAGTGAAGGGAAAGAAAACACTACGTGTGAACATTTCTCGCTTAAAGCAATACTGGCCACGATCAGGTCTTTCACAGTAAAGCAAGTTATTTTATGCACCAAGGTTAATCGGGACGCCGATTAAAAACGTATTTAAATATAGTGGACGCATATATTATATAAAAAGGGTTTAGTTTCGAACATGGTTCTTTTGATTACCAGGCAAGTAATTGATACTTTTCATCGCATTCAGGAGAAATTCATTTCAAAGGGCAATATATATATAATTGTTATTTCGCTTAGGAGAAACAACAGCAGTATCTGGTTCTCAATTATTTTTCCTCCTCTGTTTATAGTGGATATTTCTATGGCTATCGCCACACAGGTAAGAAAGAAGGAATGAGCGATCTCAACTGTCTAGACAAACAACATATGCATGCAACTCGCTTCCTGACAACTTCCTCGTGCCGTGGCGATAGGCTCTTAGCCCAGGCTCCGCGTGTTATCTATCAACCGAGTTGCGGTCTGCTTCTTATCTTATCTCTACAAGAAAGACCTAAACAAGTCGACTTCCCTATCTAATTCTCTTATTAAACTTCCAGAATAAAATAGCACACGATTGTTTCTTAAACTTGTTTTATTCGGTTATAGTAGCCCAAATTACAGATATACATATCTACTATAAAATCCCATATGCATTATAGTCACAAAAATAAATATTTTTTTTTTCTTTCAGTTGCCATAATTAAAAGACTTTCTTAGGAAGGTAGGAAAACAGTTCTATTTTTGTGCCTTACGCTACGCGTATATACGCTTCGCCTTCATAAGACACGAAAGCACGCCAGTTGGCTAATCATCGCGCTTACGCTGTTTTAGCATTTTTTTTCTCTCTTTCTATCTACCCATTATTGTTACTATTATTTTAACTATTTTAATATATATTTATCTATGTCTAACGGTTACCTGGGAAAAATTGTAATAGAAGGATTGGAATTAGTAATTACTTCTGCTGGGCCCCAATTTCAATCCATCATTCAAGGAATAGCTTCGCAGCTAAACGTTTCTCCATCGAGAGTTCTTGAACCAGTTAAAGTAGAAACAATTAACAAATATCTTTCAGTGTTATTTAAAACTCAGTCGGCCGACAAATTCTTCACGGATTGCACTGAAATTGCCCGTAATTTTATACGCATTCATATGAAAGCTGGTATTTATAGGAATTTTCCGATTAGCATCGGCGATAAAAGTAACACGGAAGTATTGCAACTTTTGCAACAGTTGGATACCCTTTTAGCTACAGAGGCGCCAAAAGAACGTTCCCCCTTGGAGTAACTACTGCTCTCGGAACTTACTTAAGCATTCATGAGTGTGAAAGGCAATTTTAACACAGATTATAGATATGTAATAGTTTTATTGCGTTGACAAAGAAAGCGTCGTCTACGTCCAATTGTATTGTTAGTAGGCCTATCTCTATATTATATTCTTACCTGTAGATAAACAACATTTCTTTTTAGGGGGTACACAAGTTTTATCACGTTTTAATTTAACTTGGTCTTAAAGATGCAGTATGGCAATTAATGTTGACCATTGGTTATTTCGATTGAGTACAGAAATTTTCGAAATTCCAAGTGTTGGAAATATTAGAGACTCCGTGTGTGAGCAAGTAGTTTTTTCGGAGCTATTGTTATTTGTAAAGTTTGTCAACGCTTGCGCAGTTACAGTTGAGAGAAAGAACGCCTTTCTTGAGGATTCCCTTTTATGTATTCAAACGTTCATTTTTAGATGTTACCAGCTCTATCACTTGGAATTCCATTTTGATTGTGAGTTCAACGTTTCCTTCCAAACATTGGATTTATATGCTTACTAACATGAGTTCTGATACCGTTCCCATTCACATTGACGAGAGCAGTCAAGATTCTATTTCTAGCCTTTCGACTGTTCTTGTTCATGCTTTTCCTGATGACATGTCCATCTCGGATGACTCAATGGATAATATATCAATTCTTGTGAATGACGATGAATTTGCCTGGGGCATACTTCCAGAAGTTCCCAATTTACCTTTACATTTGTATTCACCAACCATGATGGATATTCAGGACGCTTTTATGCCAATAGGCCATGATGAGGAAATCGAATTATTAATTTTTACCTTTATGCATATCGATTTCGTACAGGCCTTTGTAACAGTGGAAAATGTGCACATAGATGAGGGCATTGATATCCTGCCCGCAGTCCTACCACGGGACTCTGCGGCTTTTCTTTATGTTGTCCATGACGTTATTACATTCCTACGTGAGGGTCTACGCAGACTGGTGACTTCCGAGTCACGGACAACCTGGCTCGAAGAGAGAGCTATAGAGCTACGGAATTACATTGGGTCCATTGTTCAGGTGGCAGGAGATCTATGGACTCTTCATACCTGCCTCGATACTACCAATGGGTCATTGCAATACTGGCCTGTCTACCTTGAAGCTAGGGTAGGCTTATACGAACCGTAGTTCATTTGTTGTGTATATACATATGATTATGTGTACAACTAGTTATGTTCACGGTCTTATTCGACCGGGCTGAAGTACTCATATTATATCTACCTATATATATTTTTTCTCATTATTTTTTTTATTATATTTTTATTATTATTATTATTATATTGTTATTATTGTTGGCAAAGTTATTACTGTAGGTGTTCAACCTTTGCCACTGTTGTAATGTCTCATACCAATATTATCATATATTCTTCTGAGTATTATTATTATTATTTTTATTATTATTAATAATACTATTAGTTATTGTTTAGTTTTGCAACCGAGTGTCGTTTAGCGTTCATTTACAACCCATAGCATTTTCAACATGCTTTCCTTCAACCCTACAAACAATGTCTGGCTATTGTCTAGGTCACAACTTATGTTACGTGTTTTAATTGCTTCGGGTCGAAGCAATAATTCCCAGGGGAGATATATAAGTGTATAGTATGGGCACTTATGCTATCTCTAGTTTCAGATATTCAAGATGCTTTTGGTATACCTAATTTTATTTTTGGATGATGTTTGGACCATCCCAACCATTAGGCTCATGCCTGGAGCTTACTGGCGCCAACTACCCAAGGTCATCCTCTATGAAGGAAGCGTCCCCCTTACCTACATGGAGTCTCTACCCGACCAAGATATTGTTGACTATTCTATGATGAACTTCGCTAAAAAGGATAAGGTAAATTACGTGGAAACGAACCACGAGGTAGAAATATTTCATTCCTTGGACAAAATGGTAAGTGAATTTCAACACTTATTTAGTGTTCATTTGAATAATACATATGTTGAATTTCCTCCACCTCCTGAGGAGTATTCCAGAGCTAAACGTGGACTTGGACTAAATTTCATTGGAAACTTTGCTAACTGGTGCTGCGGTATTTTGAGTGAGAACCAATTCCATGAACTTTTGGTGAATGAACACACTCTTAACGCTGAAATACATAAGGTCACGTCTAGTCTCAAAAATGAACATCAGAAAGTACACTTATTAAAAACGCAAATTCGTGATTTAATTCAACAGACAAACGACACGCTGATTACTGTTGAAACTCAAGTAAATTTACTAAAAACTAGTTTTGGAAATAAATTGACAGAATTGGCCAGAATCACCAATAGGACGACTCAAAACTTGAATATAATGGCTTTAAGATCTCTATTATTGCATCAGCTCTTGTTAAGCTCTATGATTAATTCCGAGATACGAGAATTAAGAACGTCATGTTTCGCAAACAAAATTCCGTTATATCTAATCAGACCTCAAACATTAAAACGAGACCTCAAACAACTAAAATTCACCTTAGCAGTAAAGGGATATCAGTTAGCTATACCTACTACTAATCTAATGAAATACTATACAGTGCCATTAGCTCATTGCTTGTTTTCACCTAAACAAGTAGTAGTCACATTAAAAATTCCGATCACGAAAATAGGTGAAAACCCTATCCTAGAAGAATTTCTTACGGTTCCATTTCGTTGGCTAAATAGCACTTGCAACATTATCCATCCGCCATTATACTCGGCAACAAGTCCAACTTCGGTTCGACTCCTGTCAGGGACCTTTTTGGCCACCTGCGACCCACACAATTCGCCAATGTGTTACTTACCTCGATTCGGTCACGATGCCACTTTAGGTTCTTCCTGTGCACAAAAGATCCGCCAAGGAGCGACTATTAGTGAGTTAGCTGGCCATTGCATGTATCAATGTTACGAAGGAAGTAACGTAATCGTGACGGAAGTATCGCAGGATCATTACGTAATCACCAACCCACCGCCCAAGATTAAAGGAGAATGCAACGGCAATGACATCATAATCGACACTTACAAAACTGAACCCGGAGCTTTGGAAGTCACTCTGCCATGTAATTGCTCATTGTCAATTACAGACGAAACTCATATTCCTAGAACTTTCCCCTGCTCTAGTAAAACGAGCGACGAGCTGCATAGTTATCATATTCTGCCAGCCTCGTGGGGCAAAATACCGACGATGAAAATAGATGTATTATTTTCTGGTAGTAAGGCAGCCGAGTTTAACCATTTCAACGACTGCCTAGATGCAAAGTGGCCCACAAAAATACCATTTCTAAAGATAACAACTCAAACAGAACCGCCTGAGGAAAATAATGAATTAATTGACGATTTAGACGATTTAGACACCGACATCTATAAGGGAAACCTTTCCAAAATTTCGTTTAGTCTAATTTGGAATGTAGCACTCACTCTAATCACAGCATGGTTGATATACAAATATCGCTTATTGGCCACACAGTTAATTGCTCTTAAACAAGTCCAACCCTCAGAAGCACTGGAACCCTCACAGGAAGTATTCCATACAATCATTGATTACTCAATAGTTATAATGATTTTAATGTTAGTTTTTGTGTTTTTAATTTGGATAATCAAGAGATATAAGGAAAGTTGTTGCCAACACAAACCTAATCAGAAAGCCCCAACTGCTTCTACAAGTGTACTATTTCATAATGACAAGGTGCAACTGACACCCAAACCCCCCAAAACACCACGACCTCTACCACGTACGTTCACACCAGCGCATAACCCGATACACATGAGCATGACAGCATGACTAGCCGTGCTGACAATCTTAGTACATTCATTTATACCAAATAATGGCTTATCAATGAAAACCTTTGTCACCCCGGGAATTTATATGACAGAAATAGATCCCCCTATCTTATATACAACTTCTGTTCCTCTGCTGTACCGTTTACAGTACAATGCAGCCTTTACTGAGATTGTTGATTGGGAAAATTTACCCTTTTCTTTAGGAAATACCACGATTGCTACTGATCCCGCATTACAAGGATGGAGTTATTTCTTAGCTTCCAAAACTCACATTCGCTCACTTTTCCTGAAAGATCCAGATATCAACAGAATCCAAACCAGAATACGGCAATTCCCTGCCGGTGACTGGATAGATATTAAGGAGCTTGCACTAAACATTCATCCCCAAATGCTAACTATGTTAATTTCCGCTTGTCAGAATAGGAAGATTCATCCTGCTCTGTTACCATTTCACATTCTGTTACAACATATTCAAGCTCTCACCAGTAAATTACGGAATTATAACTATACTCTAGCCATACCTTCTGATAACCTCGGACAGTATTACAACACACCTATACTCGAATGCACTATTGGGCCCACATATGCCCTCATTGCATTGAAAATACCGCTAATCCAACGTCGTTCCAGAATTAGGATATTCGATCTAAAACCCCTGCCCTTCCAGCATAACGATCAAATATGTCAAGTGCAAATAATAAAGGATACAATTATTTTCGATGAAATCGATCAAACCTATTTCGATCATTTATGTACCTTAACCACAGACACGTTATGCTTCATCTCTCCGATTAGGAATGTAGTTACTACAGAACATCAATGTGTTAGATCAATTATTAGCGAGAATGTACCTTCTGTCGTACGAAACTGTCCCCTACACTGTCACACTGACTCGATGGTTAATCTACCTGTATTACTAAATGTTTCCACTTACTTAGTACTCTCACCAATGGATGAAGAGATCAGCGTGAAATGTGAAAGCATCTTATTTAGCTTCAAAAGGAACTCTCCCTATGGCACATTAGTTGTAC